>NC_051160.1:35970009-36062360 GCF_013339745.2 Dermacentor silvarum
CTACCTGCATTGCTTCAAAACCTTTGCAGATGGCACTTAAGAGCAACTGCTGGCAGTCGCAAAATGTATAATTTTAAGAACACTTCACCTTCTCATGGCAACAGACTGCTATTCACAACAGATAGACTACAAACGCGTGTGATGTGGTTGAACCGTCTCTCATGCAGCAGTGTTATGAATGAACTTCGAAATGAGCTTAACTGCCTCACATCACAGCTCCCATTCGTGCTATAGCTTTGACAGTGTAGCCACTGATCTTAGTATACTACTTGAGGTCACATAGCTGCTGGGTACCGCATGAAGCCTACATGTGCTGAACTATCTTCCAGCTGCATAATACTCCTGCATTTTAACCACCACAGGAATAAAAAGCCACAGTACTACTGAACAAATGTTCTTTCATGTCCATCATGCGGCCGAGTTGTGCACTCAATACTACGTCAGTTTCTTCAGTGGCAACGAGGATGGGACTTCCCTGTTGATAGAGAATGTTGGTAGTGGAGCGCAGGAAGGAAATATGACATCCCACCCACTGTCATTTGATGAACAGTAAGCGAGCTGAAGCACATACTGAGTTCATTTAGAAGTCTATTTTAAGCGGCATAAGGTCGCAGACATAAGTAAGTGTCAGGCTTCAACGGTGTCTTCACCGAGCGATGGTGTTGTGAGCCTGCTTGAAAGACTCTGCAAGTCAACTGCTATCAACAGTTTGCCGTCGACTACTTTGAAGAGCACTTTAAACCATAAGCCAATGTAATTCTTCAAGGTGCACATTTTCATGCTCAAGCAAATGATGGTTGTGGTTGTGGCAAAATTGCTGTTTTTCATGAGATGTCTTCACATCTCTCAAGAAACTGAAATTTTATAGATATGCTAGATGACATGCTGCAGGACCTCATCATTTGCAGCTTCAAGGATGAGGAAGCTTGCCGTTTGTTGCTGGTGCACCAGGAGCTCATTTGAAAGAACCTGAAGAATTCTGTGGTGTCCAAGAATGCAAACGAAGTCAGGGAGATGCAGAAAGTTGAGAAAACGTATCCACCGGATGGAAGCACCGATGGAATCTGGAAGCTCTTCAAGAACTGGGGATTTGTGGTCAAAGCTAGGTAAGATAAGACAGGAGCGCTGACTCCGCTCGTCTGGAAGGGACACATTCTGAAACGCTGGTTCCTGCTCACAGCGTGTTCGCCAGATGGCACTATGGATGAGGAAAAACTGTGGAGCGGTGAGGCGGGCCAGCAAACCAAAGCAGCAGAGGCGCGGGCAGGTCAAGCAAAAAAAAAAAAAAAAAAGATCAGGTCTGTAGGTCTCTTCGTCGTTGCTCCAGTTGCTATAGCAACGGCACCTGCTTGCCTATCCATTTTGTCGTCTGCTCCACTCATGCCCTGATGCCTGTAGCGCGCATAGCTTGCATGCTCTTGTGGTTCACGGAGTGACGTTAGCAGGAGAAACTAGTCATGTATCATTTTATTTCATTTATTTTGTACAAGCCAAATGCAGGGCATTTGTCAGGTGGGCCACATGGAACTATACAAGGCACAGGAACAGAACATAAACAAATGACGGAATCTAAGACTGAAAGAAAACTAGGAAATGGTAAAGAGATATAACGGCAGCTCGTGCGGTCTCAAGCAATGACAGATGAAAGCGAAAAGAAGCTTTTAATGCAAAGGTGACGTTTATCACTCTTTTTTCTGAGCACGCACCAAGTGCTAAGATGCTTCGCTTGCTTCTTTTTTTCTCGCGATGCTTTTCGTGTCGCCCGGTTCTCATGCGAGTAAAATTGCCGCATTCTCATTAAAACATAATATTGGGAATTCCTGCCAGTGTTCCCACTTATGGATTCACAAGGGAAGCTCAGATTAGGTGTCTCCACTGGGGGATCTTCTCTAAGAAAAGGCTGAGAACTTACATTACGGCACGTCTTTGACAAGGAAAGGCACCTGCACTGTGTGTAGTTATAAACAAATTGAGCTCCTGCCGTCCTTCCGCATTGGTGTCTTCTGGTTCCTCCTGGCATTCAGCTCATTGAGCTACCAGGCTTCCCTAAAAAAAAATTGAAGGAACGGCTCCGCTTCGAAGTCAAGGCACTTTCTTTACATCCTAGTAGGACATCACCTTTGTGCTCGCTGAAGTAACTATCAAAATAAGGTGCTTCTCAAAGTGTCGCGCACATATTTTGTCCATTGCTTTAAGCGCTCGCTTACTTTCAGAATTTTTTTGTCGCCACTGGTGCAGTAGCTGAATATCAGATGGCGCCGTCTCGAGTACTTTGCCATGCCCAGATTTACAGCCAGGAACACAACACTGTCCTGTTGCTCAGTCTCTTCACGCACAAGTATAAGATACCTTGTTCCGTCAGCCTGAATAAACATACTGCAGACATGGTAAACAAAGCGAGGAAGACGAAACTTCGCACCTTCGCTTCCGCGCAGACGTTGAGGAGTGAAAAACAAGTACTTCTGTCGTGTCTTTTTGTACAGCATCATTTATCATCTGTTTTCCTCTAAAGACATGTAAAAATGTTTCGCATACGTGCATAAAAGCGGTGCCGTGCGTTTATTTGCACCTTCATTATTTCTGCGCACATATTTCTTTTTGTTTGATTGCTGTCACATTGAGACAGCCGAGGGCCCACATTTCTAGCAGACGACAAGCTCTGCACATGCCGCCCTGCCCGTTCCATGCAGCAGGCGCCGCCGGTCTCCGCCAATCAGCGCATGCATGGAAGCGAGCGCCTCGACAGATGGTGCTATGCGATAACATTAGTTGGCTGGCAGCAGAAGGGAAGGAGAAAGCACTCGCGAAATCGTTAAGAGAGGAGAGAGAGAGCAAAGGCATGAGCTAGACCATAGCCTCCTATATACAGTAAAAGCTCGATGATACGATCACGGCTAATACGAATTTCCCGATGATACGAATTTTTCTGTGGTCCCGGCCGAGCCCCATTACTTTGCAACGTGCTAGAGAACGGTTGTTACGAATCGATTTTCAGCCTGCGTTGGTTGATACGAATAAACGCCGCCCCACCAACGGCCGCGAAAGAGAACAGCGCGCAGTCAAGCGCTTTCTCTCCTTCTCTTTTGGTGCGGAGGCGCGGCGCCGGACAGCGCGGACTCCGCGACTGGCGCGAAGTGACCGACCCGCGGCCATAGCGTACGGCAATGAAGACACAGTAGCCGCTGTGAGGGGCGTAAGCATACTGGCCGCACAGGTCATGCGCTCTGCTTTTTATCGTACCTCGCGCGCCCCCTGGTGGTGTCAGTTACCACACTTCCTCCCCCCTTAACACAACAGGTTAACAGCATGTAAGTAGTTACAGTTCAAGGAGAAAACCGCAACACCAGACGGCGTTCCCTAGTGCTCCGATGAAGCAGAGGTGTGGAAGGAGGCGGGGAGCAATCGTTGCGTTTGATGTTGTGGTGTCACTGGCCTCCAGTTGACGGGGTTCGCCAGATGGTAGCAGTTGACCCTCCAAGCTTGTCGATGCTTCGGGTACCCACTGTCAGTTGGACCTTCGGTCAACTGTGGTTCCGAGCGTGCGGTAGAGGGCTGGAGCACCGACGGTTGTGCTGGTCGGGCATCGACTGTGGCCTTACATGGTCGAGCCGGGTCCATTGTCGCCCATCATCTAATTGTAGCTCCACCTGTGAATTGTGTTGCCTGGTGACTACAGCGGGAATCCAGCTCGGACCTGGCCGAAAATTCTGGTGAATACTCTGTCTCCTGGTTGTGCTGGCACCCTCGGTTTCGCTCTTTGATCGTACTCCATCTTCTGAGCGAGTTGTTTTTGGATGACTGTTTTCCTCAGGTCCGGCCGCAGCAGATCCAATGCAGTCCTGAGCCTCCATCCCATCAACAGCTCGGATGGGCAACACCCGTGACCTCGTGGGGTGTCGATCTATATGATAACAGTATTCGTGCAATTTGTGCACGAAGGTCCCCTGGGCCAACTTTCTGTAGTTTTACTTTCATAGTTTGAACGGCTCTCTCCGCCGCACCATTAGAAGCAGGGTGATAGGGCAGTACTAGCATCTCTTCACGCCGTTCTTCTTCAAGAATGTCTCGTACGCTTCACTCGCGAATGCGGGTCCATTGTCCGATACCACCATGTCTGGGAGGCCCTGATTCGCAAACATGACCCGCATGCACGCAATTGTACATTCCGCCGAGGGTGATGAACGGGAAAACTTCAATCCATTTTGAGATGCATCAATTACAATAAAAATAGGAATTCCAGTAAGGTCCCGCATAGTCCACGTGGATCCTTGACCAGGCCCTGTCTGGGAACGGCCACGGCATCATAGGCACTGGTCTCAATGGTCTCTGCTGTTTTGGCAAGCGAAGCACTCTTGAACCGTGGTTACGATGTCGCTGTCTAACGACGGCCATCACACATGACTTCGGGCGATGGCTTTCATTTTCGTGACCCCAGGGTGGCTCTCGTGTAGCAACTTGAGGACTTCTCTTTGGAGGCTGGAGGTACCACAACACGTTTCCCCAGAGCACACAGTTCTGATGCACACTCAACTCATTGAATCGGGACACGTATGGCCCCCCTCTGCTGACAAGTCTTGAACATGGCCCGACCATAAATCCTGTAGCACTCTTGACAACAGCGGATCTCTTGCAGTGGCTTCTGCAACCACCTTTGATGAAAGGACACGGGGATAGGCACCTTCAAGCATGAATACCTCCGCAGGCGCCCCTGGAGAGCATTCAGTTGTTGGCAAGGGAAGTCTACTCAACCCATCTGCATGGGCTATCAGGCCTCAGGCCTATAGCTCTTCTCCAGTAGGCTCTCTCTGTGCCAGGACTGCCCCCAGGCCATGAGGGGAAGCATCAGTGATCAACACCGTAGGTTTGGAAGGGTCATAATGGCCAAGACACGGTGGATGCGAGCAGCTCCTTGCTTTTCATGAATGCACATTGCTTAACTGCCGTCCAGCGCCACCTTGCTCCAGTGGTAAGCAGCAGCTGTTCAATGGCTGCAGTACATCTGACAGGTTGGGGAGAAACTTTCTATAGAAATTCACCAAACCCAAATAGCTTTGCAATTCTTTTACATCTCGGGGTTTGGGAGCATTCCCTACTGCTTCAGTCTTGGCGGGATCTGGATGTAGCCCAGCAGCACTTATTATGTGGCCTAAGTACTGGACCTTAGGTAACAAAAACTTGCATTTTGCAAGTTTCAGCTTCAAGCCCACCTCTTGCAAGCGCTCCAGTACCTTGCAGACGTTGCCCAATGTTAATCGTCATTAGCGCCTGTTACCAAGATGTCATCGAAGTTAACTGCGATATGATCAAGACCTCCCAGGAGGTTTTCCATTTCTCGTTGAAATATAGCCGGGGCGGAAGCAACCCCGAATGGCAGCCTCGTGTATTGAAACAAGCCCTTGGGGGTATTGACAGTGACGACTCCTGTGACTGTTCTTCCAGCTCGATCTGCTGGTAGGCATCCTTTAGGTCTAGCTTTGTGAACCTTACTCCTCCCTGGAGCTTTGTGAACAATTCCTCTGTGCGTGGCACCGATACGTTTCCACAAGTGCTATGGGATTTACAGTCAACTTGAAATCGCCGCATATACGCAACTGCCCATCTTGTTTTAGCACTGGAACGACAGGTGCTGCCCATCTAGCAGTCTTCACTGGTTGGACCACGCCTTGGTGGAGCAGTCTCTGCAACGACTCCTCAAACTTGTCTTTCAAAGCAAAGGGCATCCGCGGGGCTTCAAGATCTGGGTTTGGCGTCTGGCGGCACCAAGATGCGAGCCTTAACTCCACGGAACGTGCCTAAACCATCTGAAAACCTCTTGAAAACGGTCCACAGCTTCTTCTGCAGACGACACGGACAAAATAAATTCCGGCTTGCTGATTCCCAACTGGAATTCCTTCATCCAGCTCCTACCAAACAATGCTGGGCACTGCCCCTTTACCACAAACAGAGGTAGCTGTCTCTCCTCCTCCCAAGCTTTACAGCGGCCGCAAACTTCCCGGCGACTGGTCGCGTGTCTCCGCAAAAACTCCTCAGCTGTACGTCGGATCGTTCCAAGGCGGCCGATGGGAACAGTTGCGTGAACTTTGTTTCGCTTATGGTTGAGACACTGGCGCCCGTATCAAGTTCCATCTCTAGTGGCACGCCGTTAATGATAACCGCAATGCGCATAGGTGCCGCCCGGCCGCCTCAAGTGCCCAAAGATCGTACGCTTCCGGCGTTTCACTCGCTCCGGTTGCCCCAAGCACTTCATCCACGGTGTTCACGCGCCTCGAATCTGCGCGCCGCGCCTGTCTGTTTACTAGCTCGCTATCACTTTTGCACACTCTTGCCAGATGCCCTTGCCGCCCGCATTTGTAGCAAACTGAGTTGACGTGTTGGCACTGGCGCGCTTGATGGTTACCGCCGCAGCGGAAACACCCGCGTTCACGACGGCCAGGGTGCACTACGTTTTTGCCACCATGGCAGTTTCGACTGTACATTGGGCTGGCTCCGACTGTAGCGTTGGGTGAGCGCTTAGCGTATGGGAATCCTTGCGAGCAGCCTCGATGGCCCGTACCATACTCATTGCGGTTTCCAGGTTTAAATCGGCTGTTTCCAGTAACCGCGTTTGCATTGACACATCGCCAATGCCACTGACGATTTGATCTCGTAGCATGCGTTCTCGGAATGACTCAATTTGCAGTCGTCGGCCAGTCGCTTTAACGATGCGAAGTACTCGTTCACCGCCTCTCCGTCCCGCCTATGTCGTGAGAAGAACTTGAAACTTGCTACCACTTCCGACACCTTTGGCGCGAAGTGGTTGTTGAGGGCTTCAAAAATTGCCGCTAAGTTCACTGCGGCAGGTTTCTTAGGGGCCAGTAGGCTTCGCAGCAAGGAATACGTCGCGCCCCGCAACACGTTAGAAATACGGCCGTCTTCTTACCGTCTGGCACGTCGTTCACCGTTAGGAATAGTTCCACCCGCTCTCGGTACTCGGTCCAGTCCGCAGTGTCCGCGTTGAACTCGTCTATCTTCCCGATGACCGGCATGCTTGTCTTGCGTCACCGTTGTCGTTTACTTGAAGCATTTTCCCTCGTCGCCAGTTGTAGTGACCGGACCCGCGGCCATAGCGCACGGCAATGAAGGCACAGTAGCCGCGGTGAGGGGCGTAGGCATACTGGCCGCACAGGTCATGCGCTCTGCTTTTATTGTACCTCGCGCGCCCCCTGGTGGTGTCAGTTACCACAGACCGTTAGCCGCGTGGGCAGTTTCGTGGCCCGCGCTTGCTATGTGCTTGCGCGCCGCGATATTTCACGACTCGCACCATTCGTAAATCGTGCTATGGTGCACAAATACTTCAAAAATACGTCCTTTTAATTCGAACAATTTTCGGGCCCCTTCGAGTTCGAATTATCGAGATTCGACAGTAGTTTTAATTGTTTCGATGATACGAATTTCGGCTAATACGAATATTTTTCGTGACCCCGTGAGATTCGTATCATCGAGCTTTTACTGTACTTTCTGTGCCCTCGCAATCACTCCGGGAGTGCCGTTCAACCTCCTTGCGGCCTCCTCGCAGGTTGCCCGCTAGGGCGCTGCTACCCCAGAACTACCAGAATAGTTCGCTAGCCGCCGTGCATGGTTAAAGCGGGCGACGACTGCCAGCACTGTTTTTTGTGTGTCGTCTATATGGCTGCAAAGTACACATTGCACGTGTCTGTGCATGCGTGGCTTAGAGTTGCTGTTTTTTATGTGATTCCTTAAAAACACTTCGCTGGGCTGCTTATGCAAAACAAAATATTGGGGGGAGCAGAGATTACAAGTCCAATACTCACTGGTCGTGCACTTTTATGAAGAAACGAGGTTGACAATCAAATGTATAATTTCTTTCTATTTGCTCACTCTGTCGCTAAAAAAATGCACACAGATGCTCATTGGTGTGCTGTCGTTTGCAGAGATGGCTTGAAGCCAAGAAAGCTCGAATGTTGCATTCATTACAAAACTTTGGAAAATGGCTACTCCATTCAAAAAGATATGAATGACAGGCCATTTAATGTATTACTTCAGACTAGGAAAAATCTTTTTTAGTGTGCTAAATGGTAGGAAGGAAGAAGGCAATGGGATTATGTAGGCTAATGTATGTATGCTAATATATTGTTACAAAGCTGGGAACAAGGTGGAAGAAGATGGGCACGAGCTGGTGTCGGAAGACAACAACGTTAGGGACTTGCCTGCGCTGCCTCTTGTAATATCAGCTGTAAATAGATTTCACTGTTACTTTCATCCTTGTGTCACATTTTGGTGGAGGTGCGGGGTACGTCTCAGGCGAGACGGAGCTCCGAAGCGGACGTAGGCTGGCCGTTACCACCTTGCCGACTGACGAAGCGGCTACAACGGCGACAACAACGGTGCCCACCTTGCCAACCGTGATCTGGGCTCAGCCCTGCGACCCTGGCACGTTTACGGGTACCGACAACCTGGACGTCGAAGATTGCCTTCGGGTGTACGAGCGTGTCAGCGAAAGTAACAATGGGACCAGACCGTTATGTTAGCCAATCTGATCTACTATTTGAACGGCATGGCAAGGGTCTGGTTTCAGACACACGAAGAGGAGCTAACGAGTTGGGAGCAATGTAAGAAAAAGCTCTGCGACCTTTTCGGGAGGACAGTTGGGCGACAACGAGCCGCGAAGAGGGAACTCGGAACTCGCGCCCAGACGTCAACCGAGTCATACGTGACGTATATTGAGGACGTTCTTGCCCTTTGCCGCAAGGTGGACGAGCGAATGCCGGAAGATGAAAAGGTGAACCATGTGCTGAAGGGCATAGCTGACGATGCCTTTAACCTGCGCGTGTACAAGAACTGCACAAGCATCGACGACATCATAAGTGAATGCAGACGTTTCGAAGAAGCTAAAGGCCGTCGAATTGTCCATCAGTATACCCGTCTTCCGAATACAGCCGCTACATCATCGTGCGAAGACCATTCCGCACCTCAGCCGACCACGTCCGAAAGCATTGTGCGCATTGTTCGCCGAGAGATAGAGGCCGCATCGCCGGTTAACTCCCAGACGTATGCCCCGAACGATTTTCGACCTACGGTTTACCTAATTCAATCTGTCGTTCGCGAAGAATTGGCGAACCTTGGTGTTCCCTCCGTTTGCCCCATCAACCGATCTGACGCCTTTACTACTAATGTCCCGGCTCCGTGGAACCAGTACCTCTCACGGCCCTATCGTCACCCAATGGAATGGCGAACACCAGATGACAGGCCTATTTGCTTTAACTGCCGACGTGTTGGCCATATTTCTCGTCACTGCCGCAACATCTGGACACTCTCATTTCGAACTCCATTCCAACCAGACCATCGCTCACCAGGTTGTCGCGCGCTGCCGGAAGAACCCACAGAGCCTTACCAGCGTGCTGAGACCTCGCCACCTACACGGCCGAGTCGTTCGCCTTCTCCTCGATGGCCCCTGCCTCGCCCAGCTAATCTTCGCCGTTCTCCGTCGCCCATGTACCGGCGCTCGTCGGAAAACTGACGGGTGCAGCTCCGACGGGTGACGCTAGCTGCTACATCGACCCGGACTGAAATTCCTCTGCTGACCCTGCCGACGGATAGAAATTTACTTCAGGTGTATGTGGATGGTGTCCTTGTAACGGCTTTAATTGATACCGGCGCGCACATCTCTGTCATGAGTGATCATCTTCGTCGACGCCTGACTAAAGTCATCACACCTGCTGCGTCCTGTGTTGTGCGGGTCGCTGATGGCAGTACGCCGTCCGTCATAGGAATGTGCGCTGCTCGTGTCAGTGTCGCCGGCCGTCAGACCTCTATTCTTTTCACTATTCTGGAAGAATGTCCCCACGACGTTATTTTGGGTCTCGATTTTCTATCAGCGCATTCGGCGTTGATTGATTGCTCCGCGGGACTTGTTCAGCTCGATTTGCCCTGCTTTTCTGACCCTCCTGAGGAAGTTTCCAGCAGATTGCGAGCACATTCCTCTTGCCCCCCAAGCTATGACGTGCGTCATTCTTTTGCCCTCCCCACCTGTGCCTGACGGCGATTACATCGTCTCTCTTATTTCGGACGTCCCCCTGACCCATAACATTGCGCTTCCTCACACTGTCGTGAATGTTACGAACAATTATACGTGCCTGCCTATTCTAATCTTCGGCCCATACAGCCACGTCCTACCGCAAGACATAGCTTTAGGCACGTTGTCATCTTGCGAAGACTACCACCTCTCGGCCTTGACGACGGAAACGTCGTCCCAAGGTGCTTCATCGCCTTCTTCACGAACTACCTTACCCGACGTCTCCAACATTTCTCCTGATCTTGCGCCTCAGCACGCCGACCAGTTACGTCGTTTGCTCGCCTCATTCAGCGACATTTTTGACTTGGATGGTCGCCCTTTAGGTCAGACTTCCATTGCGAAACACGTCATTGACACTGGTGACGCCCATCCGATTCACCGGAGACCATATCGGGTGTCCTTGCATGAGCGACAAGTTATTCAAACGGAAGTCGAAAAGATGCTTTCTCGGGGAATAATTGAGCCGTCTTCAAGCCCGTGGGCGTCCCCTGTAGTCATAGTTAAAAAGGACAACACCTGGCGCTTCTGCGTGGACTACCGGCACTTGAACAATATAACAAAAAAAGATGTTTATCCTCTCCCCCGCATCGATGACGCGCTGGACTGCCTTGACGGTGCGAAATATTTTTCTTCCATCGACCTTCGGTCCGGCTACTGGCAGATTGCTGTAGACGACATGGACCGCGAGAAGAGAGCGTTTGTAACACCGGATGGCCTATACCAGTTCAAAGTCATGCCTTTCGGCTTGTGTAATGCCCCAGTCACGTTCGAACGTATGATGGACGCACTTCTGCATGGACTCAAGTGGTCCATCTGTGTTTGTTACCTAGATGACGTCATCGTTTTCGCTCCTACGTTTGCCACACACCTCGAGCGCCTTTCATTAGTTCTTTCTGTATTTCGAAATGCTGGCCTCCAGCTTAATTCGTCTAAGTGTCACTTCGGTCACCGCCAAATCACTATCCTTGGACATCTTGTTGACTCATCTGGTGTGCGCCCAGACCCAAGTAAAGTGCGGGCTGTGCCGAATTTTCCCGTACCGACCAGCGCCAAGGATGTACTGAGCTTTGTGGGCCTGTGTTCTTACTTCCGCCGCTTTGTTCACAACTTTGCGGAAGTTGCCCGACCTCTTACTGCGCTTCTGAAAGCTGATGCTTCATTTTCCTGGGGCCCTGAGCAAGCGTCCGCCTTCACAAAACTCATCTCCCTGTTGACATCTCCACCTATTTTGGCGCACTTCGACCCGTCTGCACCTACGGAAGTCCGCACTGACGCCAGTGGTCATGGAATCGGCGCCATTTTGTCTCAGCGTCAGCGAGGGAATGACCGTGTGATTGCATACGCAAGTCGTTTGCTTTCTGCTGCTGAACGCAACTATTCTATCACCGAGCGAGAGTGTCTTGCACGTGTCTGGGCCGTCGCGAAATTTCGTCCATACTTATACGGTCGGCCATTTACAGTCACTACAGACCACCATGCGCTGTGCTGGCTCTCTTCCCTGAAGGACCCTACAGGCCGCCTCGGTCGCTGGGCATTGCGACTTCAGGAGTACCCGTACAAAGTGGCCTACAAGTCGGGTCGTTTACACCAAGATGCCGACTGTCTGTCACGTCATCCTGTCGACCCTCCGGATATTTGTGCGACCGACACTCCTGCTCCTGTTCCCTCGCTCTCTGCATTCGCTGACCTCGCCACCGAGCAGCGGATTGGTGCTGGCCTCCGCCTCCTTCAGGTGCCGCTCCTTCAGCTGATTCAAGGCGGCTGCTTCTTCCTCGAGGGCCCTGCGCACGCCGGCCTCGTCCACGCGCACACCGTTGATCTCGGCGCCTGTGCCTCCAGCCGAGCCAAAGGCACTGCTCGTGCAAGAGAGCGCCGACACCGCGCTCTGCACGTTGCTGTTCACCCTGGTCGCAGAGATGGCCGATGTAGCAGTTCCTCTTTTGCGCCCCTCCAACGCAGCCAGGTGCTGCTCCAGGGCATCCAGCAAGCTGCTGGGTGCCTTGGTAAGGTCGGGGATGTCACCTTTGTCAATGCCCACCGCCTCAGCAACCTTGAGGAACTCAGCTACCCGGTCCATGCGGATGAGGAACTTCTTGTAGATGTCCAAGGCCTCGCGGCAGTGCTTCTGGAAAAGCGTCGTGGCGTCATGGAAAAGCTCGCGTCTGCGCCGTCCGACCCCTCCCTTCGACTGTTTCTCATCCAGGACGGCACGTTGTATCGGCGCAGTATGAACCCTAGTGGCCCCGAGCTGCTGTTTGTCGTTCCCCGCCATCTGCGTGCCACCATTCTCTCTCAGTTACACGATGTACCCACGGCTGGTCACCTTGGCGTCTCTCGCACGTACGATCGTGTACGACGCCGATTCTTTTGGCCCGGTCTATACCGATCCGTCAACCGCTACGTCGCTTCTTGCGAGTTATGTCAGCGCCGGAAAAAGCTACCTCTACTCCCTGCTGGTCGCCTTCAACCTATCGACGTGCCATCCGAACCGTTCTTTCGCGTTGGGTTAGACCTGCTTGGACCTTTCCCTATATCTGCTTCCGGCAACAAGTGGATTGCTGTCGCTACCGACTATGCAACTCGGTACGCGATCACCAAAGCTCTTCCGACATCCTGCGTGACCGACGTCGCTGAGTTTCTTTTGCACAACATCATCCTTCATCACGGCGCTCCTCGTCAACTTCTTACAGACCGCGGCCAGTATTTCCTCTCCCGAGTTGTGGACGACGGTCGACCTACTCCCTTCTTGCGCCACCAAGCACAAGCTCACTACTGCCTACCATCCGCAGACGAACGGCTTGACTGGGCGCCTTAATCGCACCATCACCGACATGCTATCAATGTACGTTTCCGATGACCACCGTGACTGGGACAATGCTCTCCCCTTCGTCACATTCGCGTACAATTCGTCACGTCACGACACAGCCGGTTACTCACCATGTGATGAAGAAGACGTGCAACATGTTCTGCAGATGATGCACACCACCAGCAGTAGCAGCATCGTGATCGCTCCGCAAAAGACGACGCCGAAGTTACCGCTAAGAGCGCTGCCCGACGTAACTGTTTAGCCGCCCGTTCTGTGCCAGTCTATCCGAAGGACCTACATCTACGCCTGCATCAATAAACCTCATTTCAATTGGTGGAGGTGCTGGGTATCGACTTATGATAGGGTAAGCGTCCCCAACCGATGGGATGACACCGCTAAACTGAACAATGTCATCTTCTATCTTTCAAATGTGGCTCATCTGTGGTTTAAAAACCACGAGAAAGATTTTACCACCTGGTCTGCATTCAAGGCCGCCCTCATAGATGTGTTCGGACGCCCCGCCGTGCGCCAGTTACGCGCTGAACAGCGTTTGCGCCAGCGCGCCCAGCAGCCGGGCGAGTCGTTCACAAGCTACATTAAAGACGTTCTTGACCTCTCGAAGCGCGTCAATGCCTCGATGCCCGAGTCTGACAGAATCAAGCACATCTTGAAAGGCATTGACGATGACGTCTTTCAGATGCTTCTAGCAAAAAACCCGACCAGCGTAGCGGAACTCATCAAACTGTGTCAGAGCTACGATGAACTCCGGAAACAGCGGGCCTTGACACGTCGCCCGGTTACTAACGAGGACAGCCTCGCAGGCCTGGCCGTCCACTCGGACCAGTCAACACTGCTGCCACAGCTCCAGGCGTTCATACGCGAGGAAGTTGCTCGGCAGCTCTCACTGGTGCAGTTTGCTCAGCAACAGCCCCAGCCCCGTCCTGCTCCTTACCTGTCACCCGCTATTCGGCAGGTGATCGAAGCAGAAATTGCCGACGCTGTGCCAGTGTCCCCTCAGTCGCATCCGGTAGCTGCTCCTCTCACGTACGCCGACGTCGTCGCACGGCCTCGAACGCATCCTGCTTTCACACCGCGTCAACCACTGCACGCGCCGACCCCACCCCGCGCCCCTGGCGCTGGCCCCATGGCCACAAACCCTTGGCGTACTCCTGACGACAAACCAATTTGCTTTGCCTGTGGCCGCCCCGGACATATCGCTCGCTACTGTCGCCGCCGCATGCCGTTGGCCGTCTCATATGGCTATGAACCAACGACTCGCTATGCCGACCAGCCACCGCTCCGCTACACTCCAGGATCACCTCCAAGAGCTCCTGATCGTCAAGCGTCCATCGACAGACGATCTCCGTCACCACGTCGGCGCTCTCTCTCCTCAATGCGTCGTCGTCCCATGCCTTCAGAAGAGGAAAACTAAACGCCGCAGTTCATGAGGCAAGAACTGCGTCGCCGTCACAGCGTCCAAGTCCTCACAATTCTCCGTCGAATGTACTTGCTGTTTCTGTTGAGGGAATGTCAACTCTTGCCCTTGTGGACACTGGTGCCGCCGTTTCTGTAATGAATGAAAGACTCTGTCGCTCCATCCGGAAAGTTACGACGCCAGTTGCGGGTGTAGCCCTGCGTACCGCAACAGCGCAGCATGTTCAGCCGTTAGCAGCTTGTACGGCCCGAGTTGTAATTGAGGACATGATGTACATTATTGAGTTCATTGTGCTGCCATCCTGCTCTCACGATGTCATTCTTGGATGGGATTTTCTCTCGCGACACAAAGCCATCATCGACTGCGAGCGGGCCGAAGTCGAACTTTCTCCTTTGTGCGACCTCCATTCCGACGATTCTCCCGAACATCCCCCTAAATAGTCGTCGCTGAGGAGACCGACATTCCTCCGCACGCCGCTGTTGTTTTACCTGTGTCTTGTGGAAGCATCTCTGACGCCACTGTTTTGTTCGCCCCTTCTGAGACCTTCATCGCAAAAAATACTGTACTGCTTCCCTTCGCGACCCTCGATTTTTCGGCTGGTTTCAGCCATATTTTCGTATGCAACCTTTTGTCCGCTCCGCTCACATTGCTCCGTGGCCAGTGTCTCGGCCATGACCAAGCCATTCAGTCCCTGTACATCGTCGACGTGCCCGATGCTACTTCTCGCGACGACCTCACTGACATCTGCACTCTTTCTTTAGCTTCCGACAAGTCCTGCACCGACATCTTTAGCCCATCCATCGCTGACGGCCTTACACCAGAGCAGCGTTCGGAGCTTATCGCCGTCCTGTACCATTTTCGTTCTTCTTTCGACGCTATTCAGCTTTCCCTTGGACGCACGTCAACTGTCACGCACCACATCGACACGGGCTCCCATTCACCACTGCGGCAACACCCATACCGTGTGTCTCCTACGGAGCGCCGTGTCATTAGTGAGCATGTCGACGACATGCTTCGCCGCAACATCGTTCAGCCCTCTCACAGTCCGTGGGCCTCGCCGGTCGTTCTCGTTAAGAAGAAGGACGACTCTGTCCGCTTCTGTGTTGACTTTCGCCGCCTAAATAAGATCACCCGCAAGGACGTGTACCCTCTACCGAGAATAGATGATGCCCTTGACTGTTTACAGGGGTCTGAATTCTTCTCCTCACTCGACTTGCGCTCAGGGTATTGGCAGGTTCCCATGGCCGCCGCTGACAAGCCCAAAACTGCATTTGTTACCCCTGATGGACTTTATGAGTTCAACGTGATGCCCTTCGGCCTCTGTAATGCCCCCGCAACGTTCGAGCGAATGATGGACACTGTTTTGCGTGGATTGAAATGGCAAACGTGTCTGTGTTACCTCGACGATATTGTAGTCTTCGCTCCGGATTTTACGACACATCTTCACCGCCTCAAGTGCGTTCTGACGTGTCTTACCAACGCTGGGCTCCAACTTAATCTAAAAAAATGCCACTTTGCCGCTCGAAAGCTAACCATTCTTGGTCACGTCGTGTCAAAGCACGGCGTCCAACCTGATCCCGCGAAATTGCGTGCCGTTACTGACTTTCCTAGGCCGACAAATCTCAGACCTTCGCAGTTTCGTCGGCTTATGTTCATACTTTCGACGTTTCATTCGCAACTTCGCGTCCATAATACGCCCTCTAACACAGCTTATGGGTAGCTCCGGCGACCTGTCATCATGGTCTCCAGCCTGCGACGAGGCGTTCACTACTTTACGACGTCTTCTCGCTTCACCTCCTATTCTGCGTCACTTCGATCCTGAAGCTTCGACGGAGGTACACACAGACGCCAGCGGAATAGGTCTCGGCGCCGTGCTAGCACAACGAAAACCCGGGCACCCTGAATGCGTTGTTGCTTATGCCAGCCGTACCCTCACCAAAGCTGAGACCAAGTATACTGTGACTGAAAAAGAATGCTTAGCCATCGTATGGGCCCTTAGCAAGTTCCGCCCTTACTTGTACGGCCGCCCGTTTGACGTCGTCACAGATCATCACGCCCTTTGTTGGCTATCAAATTTGAAAGACCCATGTGGCCGCCTTGCCCGATGGGCTCTTCGACTTCAAGAGTTCGACATCAACGTCGTCTACCGCTCTGGCCGCAAGCACTCGGATGCTGATGCTCTGTCACGGTCTCCTCCGCCTACCGACCTTAGTTGCCTGTCAACATTAACACCCATCGTCCTGCCTCTCACCATCGACAGAATTGCTTCAGAGCAGCGCCACGACCCCTGGATAGCGGCCCTCCGCGACCTACTTTCTGAGACGCCCACGCTGCCAGCCTCTCGCGCACTCCGCCGCCAAGCTGTTCACTTCACCATTCGCGACGACCTTCTGCACCGACGCAACTACGCATCTGACGGCCGTAAATGGCTACTCGTCATACCGCGCAGCCTGCGCTCCACTATCTGTGCATCCTTTCACGTTGACCCGCAGTGCGCCCACGCTGGAGTCTTCAAGACATATGAACGACTTCGTCAGCGCTACTACTGGTGCGGAATGTTTACATACGTCCGCAAATTCGTTCGTTCATGTACGGACTGCCAACGTCGGAAATCTGCGCCTTGCCGTTCAGCTGGAGCTTTGCAGCCCCTTCCCTGTCCCGCCCGACCATTTGATAGAGTGGGCATTGATCTCTATGGTCCGCTTCCTATGACACCCGCCGGTAATCGCTGGATCATCGTTGCCGTCGACCATCTTACGCGATATGCTGAAACTGCGGCACTACCTTCCGCCACTGCTCGCGACGTCGCCTCCTTCCTGATCCGCTGTTTCATCCTCCGTCACGGCCCACCTCGTGAACTTCTCAGCGACAGAGGGCGCGTCTTTTTGTCTGAGATTGTCGAAGCTCTTCTGGCTCAGTGCCACGTTATTCATAGGACAACCACCGCCTACCACCCCAGACGAATGGACTCACGGAACGTTTCAACCGGACCCTGGGTGACATGCTGGCCATGTACGTCGCATCTGACCACACAGATTGGGACCTTATCCTACCATTTGTTACGTTCGCCTACAACACTGCAACCCAGACTACCACTGGATTTTCTCCCTACTTTTTGCTTTATGCCCGTCACCCATCCCACACCATGGACACCCTGCTACCCTACCAGCCCGATGCTTCTGACTGTGTGCCCGTTTCAACTGCAGCACGTCATGCCGAGGAGTGTCGCAAGTTAGCGCGCCACTTCACCACCGCTGAGCAACAGCGCCAGAAAAGGCTCCATGACGCTCACTGTGAGCAACCTGTCTTCTCTCCCGGCGACCTCGTCTGGCTGTCAGTACCTGCGCATGCTCCTGGGCTCTCTTCAAAACTTCTTCCCCGCTTCGATGGACCTTATCGCATTGTCCAGCGCACGTCTGCGGTGAATTACCTAATCGAACCACTGACACCCCCCTCTGACACCCCGCGACCCCGTATTGCCTTTCGACACCGTCCTGCCCATCGCTCAAGATTCTACATCGGAATACGCCCGAAACGTCATTGGCACAGCCGAACAGGCACGTCAAATTGCTCATCGTCGCCTTTCGATTTCGCAGAACAAGCAGAAGATCACATATGACGGTCGCCACCGTGACGCTAATTTCCTTCCCGGGGACCTTGCCCTTCTATGGTCTCCTAGCCGACGCGTGGGCCTATCCGAAAAGCTAATGTCGCGCTATGCTGGTCCTTACCGGGTCCTCCGCCAGGTGACACCTGTAACATACGAAATCTCCCCGGTCACGACTCCCGCTTGCTCTGCCCAGCCTCCCCGTGACGTCGTGCATGTTGGCCGCCTTAAACGCTACCAGTCTTGGTCTACATAAGACGCACCGGGACGGTGCTTCCACGCCGGCGGGCCATATGTTACAACGCTGGGAACAAGGTGGAAGAAGATGGGCACGAGCTGGTGTCGGAAGACAACAACGTTAGGGACTTGCCTGCGCTGCCTCTTCTAATATCAGCTGTAAATAGATTTCACTGTTACTTTCATCCTTGTGTCACAATATGGGCCCACTTGGATAAGCATGACCTCATAGTGGACGTACCTCAGCTTCTCTTTCCCGGAGAAGGTGAGCCTGGCATTGTTCGACGTCCCGAACTTGCGGATCTCCAGTTCCTCGCCTTGCCGCCACGGGAGACTGGAGCTGCCGCGGGGGTCACCATCTCGTTTCACTGGCTACCTTCCCAGGTGGGAATAGCCGGTAATGAAGAAGCGGACACCCTCGCCAAAACCACCCACCATCCTCAACTGCCGCTCACACGAGCAGTCGCTTCCTCTGATTTTTCGAGGCAGCGCCTGAAAAAACTGCTCGCAACCGTTCCCCCGGAGGCCAGAGGGGCAAACGGCAAGGGTCCCAGGCTACTTCCAGAGGGTGGCCTTACCAGGAGGGAACGCGCAACATTGCTTCGACGCGCACGGGCTGTGCCTGGACGGCGGCGCGGCTGCATGCCAAGGGACGCTCCAGCTCACCAACCTGCGAACGTTGCGGTGACCCCAAGACCCTCGACCACCTTCTCTGTGCTTGCCCAGCGCTGGCATAGGACCGCTCAAGGGTCATAACTGCCTACAGGCAACAGGGTCTACGTGCTGCGACAACCAGGGACCTCCTGTTCCCGTCGCCTCGCCACCTCCGAGCTCTCCATAGCCTCTTGGAGTTTGTGGAGTCGAACGGGATCCCCGCCCATCGCTAAGCGCTCGCCCCCAGCAGGCCATCGCGTTCATCACCGGCCGCCTACATGATAGGATGAGACGACTACTGGTTGTGCTTCTCTTCCCTTCCTCACATCTTTCTCTCTCACTGCCCCTTCCTCTGATGCAGCGCCGTGCTCCCTATTGGGCAGCAGAAATTGGCGTCGCTTTCCTTAATAAACCACTACTACGCCGTATCATACGTTGCCACTGTCCTGCCGCAGGTGCCCCGTGAGGGGGAGGTGGCCGTCCGCCGAGTTGAGGTCGAAAGCCCCGATGATCCTGTCGGCGATCTCCGGTTTCGAGGTATATACGAGGATTATGTTTTGCTCCCTTACCGGAAGCACGGTGATGACTTGCGCTGAGGCCGGCCCCAAATAGGCGATGGAAGACTGGCCGAGTTCATGCTCTTGAAAGGCTTCGCTGAGGGAGACCAATGTCTTCGGTTTCACGACCACAGCAAAGTCCTCTAGGGCCGGGATGGGCAGGAATAGCGGTTTCCAGGCCCCGGAATGCTTCCCCTTGTTCCCCGCTGAGCGCGAAGCGTGCGGCGGTGGCTTATCATGGCAAACGCCATGGCGGGAGCGCCCAGGGAGGCCGCGTCCGCAGCCGCTGCCCTCAGGACGCGGTCCCGCCTTCAGCTAGAAACCACAGCAGCGAGCGCGGTGCTCTTGAAGGAGGTGGACGGCGGTTCCAGTTTACCGTTGTCGGGGGTCGATACGGTGGTCCAAATGATCGCATGTGGGTCGTTGCCCCGCATTTCGGTTTGCTGTCCTGCCATCTTGTCTCCGGTGGCTCGGGCCGGGTGCCCCGACTCGCCGGGTGCGGCCGCCGCCGTTGGGTCTAGCAGTGGTGCTGGCGTGGTCGGCCGGTAAATTGCTCCAGGAGGAGATTGCTGGGACCCACCTTGGAAAAAGTGTTATCCAGGGGATCCAGGTAACATGCGGTGTCCAATGAAAGCGGTGTTGCCAGACTCGGATGGAAAATATCGCGGCTCCTGGCCGAAAGTCGGCGGAGCGGATGCGTTGTACGTCCAATCAGCCCGCTAAGGTGGCGCCCTTGATCTTACACGTGAAAGCAAGCTTTCTGGCTCTTATTTTATGTTCTCCATACGGCCGGCGCCGCCGCGGCCGCCACCGCGGATATGGATGGATGGATGGATGGATGGATGGATGGATGGATGGATGGATGGATGGATGGATGGATGGATGGATGAATGAATGAATGAATGAATGGACGGACGGACTGATGGATGGATGGAGAGACGGACGGACGGATGGACGGACTGATGGATGTATGGATGAATGGACAGGCGGACGGACTGATGGATGTATAGATGAATGGACAGGCGGACGGACTGATGGATGTATGGATGGATGTATTATTGGAATGATGGTCCGACGGGCGGATGGATTGATGGATGGATGGATCGATGCTATGAGCGTCTTCTTTGAAACGGGGTGCTGCGTTGCGCCACCAAGCTCTTGATATTATTTTGCCTAATGTCCTGCCTATATTTTAAGAGAGCACACAGATACAAAGAAATCTCAGCATCAGACATTTTGAACGATTGCTGGGAACTTAGTTTCTTTTTACGTCTCCGATGTTGCAGCCTTCAATCACCTTTTACTCTATGGCGGACATGTTTACTTTCCCCCTGCTATATATTCCAGAACCCAAGTGCTTCAAGAAGCCAGATGGTCCTAAATTACGTGCGTTACGTTGTGTGCTCAGCAAACAACTGTTGAGCACGTAATAAACAAAAGACTCCGTGGGTTTTTAAACGCGCAAAAAATAATAGCACATGAGCAATATGGATTTTGTAAAGAAAAATCTTCAGCAACTGCTTCACTTAAAATAAAAGAGCAAATCCTTGACAACATAGAAAAGCGAGTACTAACTCTCGGTATATTTCTTGACTTTAGAAAGGCGTTTGACTGCGTTCAACATGACGTCCTTTTTGAAAAACTACCGCTTTACCGAATTCGTGGTGCTGCACTATCCTTAATAAAAAGCTATTTAACCAGAAGAACGCAATACGCAACAATAAATGGCGTTAGCTCGGAAGTTCTCACCATTAAATACGGCGTGCCGCAAGGTTCCGTCTTAGGACCCGTCTTATTTTTATTGTATATTAATGACATTGCAAATGTTCAAGGCTATTCTAATATTATGCTATATGCCGATGACACTAACGTCTTTTTCTCAGGAATGGCTATACAAAACCTTTTTGAACAGGCTAACATCTGGTTACAGCAATTGGATATGTGGCTCAATGCAAATAAGCTCCAGCTAAACAGGTAAAACTGAGTATTTACTTTTCAAATCAAAAGGAACGATGACTCACTCCTATTTCCAGCTGCAGTTCTAAAAAGTAAAGATCGAACAGGCAAAAACAGCCAAATTCCTGGGGGTCATATTCCATGAAGACATGTCGTGGTCGCCGCATGTAGATTCTCTTAGAAATAGTATTGCTCATGCTGCAGGTGCGCTAAACAGGTTGAGATATCTGTTACCGACAAGCGTGAAACTCAACATTTACAATGCTCTCATACATTCTCGATTAACATATTGTCTCTTAGTTTGGTCGACCACTACTAAATATAATTTATCATCACTTCAAACACTGCAAAATCGTGCACTACGTGCAATAGGAAACTTAGGACGTATGGAAAACACCAAACCATTCTATAGCAAATACAAAATATTGCCAACATCAAAACTTGGCACATATAAACTATTCCTCGAAATTTTCTGGCAATTTCAGATAGACAAATCCTCTTTCCAAAAAAATACCACGTAAAAACAACAGGATATAATTTCCGAAATAGTCTGGTAGTTACACCACGCAGTAGAACCAAATATGGTGAACAAAAACTCGCCGTGCAAATTCCTCGTCTCTTAAACGACTATCCTCTGGCCACAGATCGTTTAAATTCTGGAACCTCCAAGCAAACTTTTAGAAAAGTGATAAGAAAATTATTATTTGCAGAAGAAAACCAAGCTTATAGGCTATTATGTATATTCTTTCGAAACCATTTTTTTTCTTTTTTCGTTCTGAGCTACAAGTGTTTGCAGATTACGTAATATTGTTTTGCCTACCTAGCTTTTGCTTGATCTTGGTTTACTGTTTAGTATCATTCTTCTCATTCCATTTTTCGCTTCAAATGTTTATAAGATGCATGTATAAAGTTGTACTGCCTTTCATTTTTTTCTTTTCCTTTTTTGAATTCTGCGATCAACCTGTTTATTATAAGTATAATTGATTTTCACATGCGTCTTTAAAATGTTCTGTACTGCCATACTGCTGCTGCTGTATGGGTGGCACGGCCCAGTCAGGCAATGTATTGCCTTTAGCTGTGCCCCCTAGGACAATTCTTGTATTGTCCTAAATACATCAATAAAGAAAGAAAGAAAGAAAGAAAGAAAGAAAAGAAATTGGCAGCTGGGTAGGTATCTTTCACATTCCAATAAAACATGTTGCATCGTTTCTCCAGCTTTACCGCAGCAAACACGTGCGCCTTCGTTCTTGGTGTACTTCGCTTTATAACTACGCGTTTTGAGGCATCCAGATCTCGCTTCGAAAAGTAAAGAGCTTCCCTTTCAGTTTTTTTAAATTGTTTCTTTCCTGATTTCGTTTTTTCTTCTTATGTCGGGGGTCGATACGGTGGTCCAAATTATCGTATCTGGGTCGTAGCCCCGCTACTACTCATAGTAGGTTTCTTTTCCATTGCCGCCACCCATGAGATTGTCTCAGCCTCCCTGACTTTCCGCTTGACGTTCTTTGTTGCCATGTTGCTCACCGTACCGGTCGCATACTTGCTGGTAAGCTTCCTAGTTCTTTTTCTCCACTGTGAATCGATGTTTTCCCTGTACAAATATCTAAACACTCGCCCAACCAATTTTTCCTACCTGGGGTTCTTTAACGTGCACTACAACACAAGAACACGGGTGTTTTTCCGTTTCGCCTCCATTGAAATGCGGCAGCCGCAGCCGGGATTCGATCCCACGACCTCGTGCTCTGCAGCGCAATGCCTTAGCTAACTGAGCCACCGCGGCGGATTTACATATTTCTCAGTCGTTCTTCGTAATCAATTTTACTCGCAGCTTCAATCACCTCAAAACTTGACCAGCCCATATCACCTTGCACAGCTTCATTTGTAGTCTTCCCGTGAGCACCAAATGCGAGGCGTCCCATCAGAGGTACAATCGGGACTCTGACCTTTGGTTTCTATCGAGTCCCGATTGTACCTCTGACAACAAGCAAACAACTGAATTTCCAAATGCAAGTCCTGGAACCGTTACGCGGATACGCGGAGGTGGGCGTCATCTGGTGATGCTTCAAGGAACCCAGCGCTCCCGCGGCGCGCGCCTCCCGTTAATCGGCTGTGACCACGTGACTTTGTGTACCAACTCCGGGGATGCCGTTTCAAGAGCAATACAATTATTTCGCATTAATAAAAGGGAGGCGGAGGCTTACGTTTGTCAGCCACCAGTCGGTAAAAAGAACCATCATGCAAAGGTGTTCCCTGAGCTGTCTTCTAGTCTGAGGCACACACACACACACAAAAAAGGCAGACCAAACGCCTTGTGGGAATCGATGTTATGCGAAGCAGTGTGCGGGGAGCCTACCAAGTTAACGAAACGACCATAAGGGCACCAAGACGTAGGCGGCTCTTTTATGACCTACATGACCCGCATGTCATGACATTCATGCTATGACATTCATGTCATGAGTCCTCAAGAGTCCCTTTAGCTACACCTAAGAGACCTTAAGGCGAAAATATTTGTCATGCTAATGACTATGACTTCTACCATCATCCTTTAGTGTTTCCTTCACTTAGTACCTATGTCAGAACCCATTTCAGTGGCTGTTGAGAGTTAACCTTTTTTTTCTCTGCGTCATTGACACTTTTTCTGAGTCATGCTCATGAGTTTGACTTCTACGGTCTACCATCATCCTTTAGTGTTTCCTTCACTTAGTACCGACTTCAGAACCCATTTCAGTGGTTTTGAGTGCTATACTTTTTCGTTGATTCATTATCATTTTCGCTGAGTCATGCTCATGACTATGACCTCTACCATCATCCTTTAGTGTTTTCTTCACTTAGTACTCACGTCAAAACCCATTCCAGTGGCTTTTGAGCGTTAAACTTTTTTTGCTGAGTCATTGTGATTTTTGCTGAGTCATGCTCATGACTACGATTTCTACCAGCATCCTGCAGTGTTTCCTTCACTTTGTGATCACGTCCGAACCCATTCCAGTGGTTTTTGAGTGTTTATCTTTTAAATACAAAGCATTCCTTGGCGAACATTTGCTACTTTGACAGTATCTATCTATCGAGCCGCCTACGTTTTTGTGCTCTCATGGTCGTTTCGTTAACATGGTATGTACCAAAATTGGCATACAGTGACAAGAGCCTATGACGAACATAAATGACATGTGCTAGCATAAATATCATGAAATACGTGTCATGTAGGTCATAAAACAGCCGCCTACGTCTTGGTGCTCTCATGGTCGTTTCGTTAACTTGGTAGGTACCAAAATTGGCGTAGTATGACAGGAGTTTATGATGAACTTTTATGATGAGTTTATGATGAACTTTTATGAAGAACTTTTATGATGAGTTTATGATAATTGTCATGAGATGCGTGTCATGTAGGTCATGACAATGACTTATCGGAAAATATTAACACTCAAAAACCACTGAAATGGGTTTGGACGTGGGTACTAAGTGATGGAAACATTACAGGATGCTGGTAGAAGTCGTAGTCATGAGCAAGCCTTCGAATAAATGACAATGACTCAGCGAAAAACACTCAAAAGCCACTGAAATGGGTTCTGACGTGACTACTAAGCGAAGGAAACACTAAAGGATGTTGGTTCAAGTAATAGTCGTGAGCATGACTCAGCAAAAATGACAATGACTCAACGAAAAAAGACTAACACTCAAAGCCACTGAAATGGGTTCTGACGTGGGTACTAATTAGGTGAAGGAAACACTAAAGGATGACGGTATAAGTCATAGTCATGACCATGACTAGAAAAAATGACAATGACTCAGCGAAAAAACAAACACTCAAAAAACACTGAAATAGGTTAGGGCGTGGGTACTAAGCGAAGGAAACACTAAAGCATGGTGGTGCAAGTCATAGTCATGAGCATGACTCAGCAAAATGACAATGAGTAAGCAAAAAAAAGATTAACACAAAGACCACTGGAATGGGTTCGTACGTGGGAACTAAGTGAAGGAAATACTAAAGGATGATGGTAAAAGTCATAATCATGGGCATGATTTAGCTAAAATGAATGACTCAGTAGAAAAGATTACTGCTCAAAAACCACTGAAATGGGTTTGGACCTGGGCACTAAGTGATGCAAACACTAAACGATTGTGGGGGAAGTCAGCCATGACCATGATTCAGCAAAAATGAGGATCACTCACCGAAAAGCGATTAACACTCAAAAACAAATGGAATGGATTCGGATGTGGTACCAAGTGAAGGAAAAGGCTAAAGGTTGATGGTTGTAGTCATAGTCATGAGCATGACTAAGGCTTTCGCCTTAAGGTCTCTTAGGTGTAGCTAAAGGGACTCCTGAGGACACATGACATGAATGTCATGATTTGAGCGTCATGTTGGTCATGAAAGAGCCGCTTCCGTTTTGGTGCTCGCATGGTCATTTCATTAACTTGGTAGGCTCCCCACACACTGCTTCACATAACATTGATTCCCACAGGGCGAGGGATCTGCCAGTTTTTTTCGCGGAGTCATTGTCATTTTTGCTGAGTCATGCTCATGACTATGATTTGTACCAGCATCGTTGAGTGTTTCCTTCACTTAGTGCCCACGTCCGAACCCATTTCAGTGGTTTTTGAATGTTAATCTCTTTCACTGAGTCATTCTCATTTTTGTTGAGTCATGCTCATGACTATGACATCTACCAGCGTCCTTTAGTGTTTCCTTCTCTTAGTACCCACGTCCGAACCCATTTCAGTGGTTTTTGAGTGTTAAGCTTTTTCGTTGGGTCATTGAGAGGATCTACACGACAGGCATATCATGACATTTATGTCATGAACTATCATTTATGTTCGTCATGCAATCCTGTCACACTATGCCAATTTTGGTACACTAACAAGTTAACGAAACGACCATGAGAGCACAAAGTCGAAGGCGGCTAGACAGATACTGTCAAAGTAGCAAATGTTCGCCAAGAAATGCTTCGCATTTAAAACATGTTATGAATCACCGCTTCTATCAAATTGCAGTTTCCACTAACCTTCTGTTTTATCTTGGTTTTCGTTTTTGCAGAGACGACTACGCAAAGGTGAGAAACCCCTTTTTACAGACGAATGTCGCACGCAAACTCGTGTTTGCAAGTGGGTTTACGACTACAGTGGGCCAAAAGAAACAGCACTGGAAACTTCTCTTAGTAGGAGTAACTGCTACATGGATTTAACTGACCGGCGAAAAGTTCTTCAGCGTCCCGATAAAAAGAAGTGTTCAATGTGATTGCTGCCGATGAGCAAAGTTACGGCATTGGATATGAGCTGGAAACTTGACTTGTAAAAGTTTGTATTTATTAAAGGGACACTAAAGGGGGAAAAATGATTTCTTCTGCATCAGTAGATTACCCTTCCACAATACCGAAAACGCCACTCTTACCGCGAGAAGCTGCTTGGTAAGCCAGAAGGAAACGAAAAACAGAGGCGAGTAGTGACGCCACCTTGAAGTTCCCACACCAGCTCACCGTGACGTCATTGATTTTGACAGCGTCTTCTAGGTCTCAGTTAATTCTTTCGCGATAAAGATTGACTACATTGTGGTCAAAAGGAGCCCAAGACTGAATATGGCAAATTTCGCGCACTGTTACTGAGCTAAAGTGGCCCAAATACGAAAAATTACTTTAGATGGCATGACGTCACACTGAATTGCTGACTTTGGGGTTTGTGCGCAAAATTCGAAACAATTAACTTTGAGCTCCATTTCCTCTTCCAATAATTGACCTATTGCAATGTAATTAATGACGGCAGAGTCTTCTAAGAATATTTTATCAGTCTAAGTTGATTTATTGTTTTGCTTTAGTATCCCTTTAAGGGACGACAATGTGTTCCTACACAAAGGCGGGGAATTGTTAAGGATGTTTCATTCTCTCCCCGTGTTTCCCTTCCTTCTAGCTTTGTGAAGGTACAGAAATAATATAGACTAATTGTGCAACAGAACACAACCTTTATTATTGGGTGATTTGCTTCATAGAGTCTCTTCAGTCGCGTCCTCGTACGCAACTAACGCTTGAGTATCTTCCTTGGCTAAGTTGGCTGCGACTTTCTGTAAAAGATACATAGAAATAGGAAGTGGGAAGAACAAATACTTCTAGTATACGTGCTTCAAATTGATACCAGGAACAAGTCCTGCTTTCTGATAAATTATTCAGTGACGGTAATAGACAAAACTTGGGCATCATAATTAGCACGATATTCTGTCAACGTTCCACTGCCCCGAATGGAGAGTCCCTTTCTAGTCTAGCGAAACTAATATGTCATAATCTTTTTTTAACGAAATGCAATTACGCCTTCACATCAAGTGAAACGAAACACCGATTGCACATGGGTTACCTTTATTTTTTTAACGTCACTGGGGGTGCCATATATTGAATGAGCAATGAAGTAGCTGGACCGTTTTTTGTTAACCGTACAATGGTGGTTTATATTCGAAAACGTCGGGCTGTCAGAACACCGTGAATTATCTTCGATGCCAACCACACGCGAAGATGCCACAATATGTTCGAAAAGCCGATTTTTGATGTCGATTGTAATCAATAACGCGGCAAAGCTTCTGCGCTAGAAGAGAGATATACGTAAGACTGTCCCATGATGGTCCAGAGCGTGGCTGTCTCATGATGTACAGGGTGATCATTTTTAAGTTTTAGGAATTTTTTAAAATATAGCTTGTACGTTGCTTGTTGCTGATAACATAATTCTAATCCTTGAGCTGGATAATTCAGAGGCGGACTTGCACTAGAAATCGAAGCACATATTCAACTAAATAACAAAAATACACAAGTTATATTTGAAATTAATTACATTACGGCAAACATTGCAGTTTGAAAATTGTAGGCGGTGAGTTGCAAGGGCGTATCCACTTCGAAATAAATTTCCAGAATGACGTCAGTTTCGAGATATGCGGCATGAAATTTGCCCTAAAAATCCACTCTTCCACTTACTCTTTTAACAAAATGCTTTTTTAAGCATTCAAGCACAAAAGCAACTAGAAAGCTCAGGTATTTCGTTCCACGCTTTGAGTAATATCACGAAAGTGGTGTCATCCTGGAAATGCGTAAGCATTGTACCAATTGCTAATCTCCATGTAGACCGGTGTCATTAGAGAGTTATGGCTGAGTGGGTTTATGGGCCAGTGGGCTCAGCATGGGAGTGGAGACGGCAGCGGAGAGCCGCACCAAAGGAAGAGTTTTAGATCCTTCGCTCGATCGAGCGGAGTAGGGTACCTCCATGCCAGCGCTGCAGCTTTCAGGGTGGAGACACCCTTTGACCTAGGCTGTGCCGCCGTGAGGAGCCATATTGGTGTGAAAGTATCTGGTGTTGCCAAGTGAGAAGTGGCAGTGGCATGTGTGGCGACGGTGCTGTAGATACAGTGGTGTGTATGTGTTGGCTTTGACCGAAAAGTGTAATGCCTTGTATCTGTACAAAAATGCATATTTGCAGACATTTAATTAATAGTTGTAATAGCATAAGTGTAATTGATTGGTAACATTATAAGTTATAAGGAACAACTTAAACGAAAAAAATATTACAGAGAATGCCCATAGAGAGGGTTCCATAGAAAATGCACAGGAAAGCTTATAGTAGGGGTGGGCCAACTGAAATTTGTGGTAGGGCCAACTCAAATTGAAGGTGGGCGAACTGAAATTTGGGGGTGGGTAAACTCGTAATTTGAGGGTTGGCGAACTTGAAATATGGAGTAGGGTAAACTCGGAAGTTTGGGGGTTGGCGAACTTAAAATTTAGGGGTGGGTGAACTTGAAATTAAAATATCGGTCAACTTGAAATTTCGGGGTTGGCGAACCTAAAATTTGGTGGTAGGCCAACTTGAAAACTAGGGGTGGGTCAACTTGAAATTTAGAGGTGGGTCAGCTTAACTTATGCAAGCGGGCTAACTTCAAATTTGAAGTGGCCCACTACGCATTTATAGATACGAGCCTAGTGCAGGTTTGTAAATAAGGCTTCTTGAACATCACTCATATCTTGTAAAGTAGAGACTACTTGATACAGAAAATACGCAAGACCGGTGTGCCACTTGACGGTAACACCAGGGATTTGAGGAGCGTTTAGACCTCGGTATCGGTAGCCGCGCTTCGATAATTGATAAATAAACGTGGAATTTTAATAGAGCCATATACCACGAATAATATTTCTGCCATAATAGAGCGGCGCAAAATAAGACGCAGCAGCTTGAAAAACGTGTTGCCATGTCGGTGGTCAAGTTCTGGCGCGATGATTGGAGCTTGAAGTTTAAATTTACCTTCAGTTACTGCAAAAATACCGAAGAAATAAAGATGGGGTTTAAAGAAACACTTCGCCAGTTTCCGGTGATTTAGTGACTGCTGTTTAGTAGCTAGGTACGTCTGTCTAAACGCGTGGCACATTAAAATGTCTAAAGTGATTAAGTGCTTCTTTACTCACCTTGCAGTGAGGACAATCGCCGCGCACTCCTTCCGGTGATCGTCGTTTGTGTGGTCCTCCTCTTAATCATTGGAATCGGCGTATTTATGTCCAACAGCGGTAATGGTGAGTATATACCAAGGCCACGTGGCCAAAGCGTTAGCTGGGGCGCTACAACGTAAAGCTATTCCAAACTGTTTTGATTCCGATTTCTGCAATCAGCCTCCATGATTGGTCAAAACATTTTCGGGCCACTCCCAACTTCGCCTGTCTGTCATGGGACGTCATGAAAACTGCGATAGCTCCCCATCTGATATAACGTGTACACACTGATGATGCATGATTAAACCGTACAAATAAAAAAATAATCATTCCTGATTCAACGCCTTTTCACCATTAGCTCTCTGCTATTGGTCCAATGTTTTCTGGCTACGCCCACTTCGCCTGTCTGTCATGGCACCTCACAAAACCGCGAAAACTCACCACGTCAAAGTGACGTGTAGCAAAAAAAATGTATTAATATGCCAAACAAAACTGAAAAATTTCCTGAAAAGCCACAGACTGCCCCGTTCCGAAAGGAATAGAAGATGGGTGCCCGCCGATCGCTCAGGCCCTCGCTACTCGCACCTGCCGGGGAGCATGTATTTATTTGCGCATGATAAACTTTTTTGCGTGGCAGTAAAACGTTATCGAGCCCTTTCGGCATGCATACGACATCGCTCTGCCAACTCTTCCTTGCTGAGGACCCGTTTTAGCGGCATTCTTATCCTTCCGTTGCACGCCGCTGCGATTTTCGACCAGCCACCGCAGGCTAAGTAAGGCGAAGCGGACCAATCGCAGAAGCCGGCGCCACCCTCTTCATGCGGTTATCTATTTTCACTGTGCTCGCTTGGCCCCATCGAAACCCTCTCCACTAGAGCGTGCTCCTCGTCTCTTGTCAGCCAATTAGATAAGAAAAAACCGCTGAGTGTAGACAATGTGATTGGTTTTGAAAGCGAACAAAGGTGACCTCCTATAAACGAGGAGAGGGTTTGATTGGGTTGTTCAGACAACGCTGCGGTTCACCGCCTGATAGTTGCGTCGGTGGTTACGTAAATTTGACGCCATGAGTTTGGAATCAAAACAGTTTGGAATCATTTTACGTTATGGCGCCCCTGGAAAGGAAAACTGTCCCGAGGGCACTCATATGTGTGAAGGAAGAAATAGGTTTCGTAGTTTATTAACGAGACGATTCTTTGGCGCGGCTTGCTCGATTTTCAAAAGGAAAATTAGACGGTGAGTAATGAAACGTCTTTAATAAAACTAAATGAAAAAATTAGCAGTGGCTTAGCTCGGCTGTGCCAGGATATACGTAGCGTTCGACCACATCGTTCAGAACCGGTAGACCTGGTGACATGGGCGGGTAACGATACCCATTGGTAACGCTAAAGAGTGGAATCTTCTGCTTAACGAGAAAGTTCTTGCACGTTGTACAAACCCGCGCCACGGTTTTAGCCCACTCAGGCGACGCCGCTAAACTCAGCAATTCACGCATGGCACTACTTACCGGCGTCAAGTCTTTCATGTGCCACAGTTTTTTACGCACGTCGCACACATATCCAAACGGACTGTTTACGAAGTCTGTCTCGAAGGTCCGAGTCGCACTGGCGCTTTCGCCAAGTTTCACCGTATAGTCAGTCAATCGGCGAGCCTTGACGTTATCGACGGCGTCTTGTGTTGCTGCTGCTGAGATGGTCGGGCACGTCGCTCAGCCTCCTGGCGACGCCGCTTTGCTAGACGTTCCTCGCTTTGGTGCGGTGTCTCCGCAGCACGTTTAGCCTTCTTCTGTTCGTTCTTCCTACGCTCAACCGCTAATTGCCAGGCGGATACTTCGTGATCCGATGAGTTAAGCTTCTCCGCTCTTCTGCGCCACTAAGCAGCAATTTCGCTCTCCTTCTCCATGGATATACGACACTGGCAAACGCCCAGCGCAAACGATCAAACGCCAAGCGCAAACGCCCGGCGCGCCAGCTGTGCGCCGTGTGACGTCACTGTTCCTCGCGCATGCTGCAGCACGGCTCTCCAGGAGCCACGTGAAACTGCTTAACCTCGGCCAGTATAGCTCACGCTACAAAAGTAAACCCAGTTCCACACAATGTGAAATCTGCTGAAACAGTGATGTCTGTAACCTGATGATCATCGATTGTCCCGTTTCGCCGATATATTGTTTCTGACAGAAGAAATATTCAAGCATATAAATTACATTCAAACTAGTGCAACTAAAGCTAGTTTTCACTTCGTGTGTATAGCTATTTCTGATGCTTTTAATTTTATGGTCACAGTTATGTAATGATAGAGTAGCCACCCTAGAGCACATACTCTGGGATTGTGAAATAGTTCAGAGGAGAATTGCAGTCCCCCCGGATGAACTAAGGGCGCGGTGGAGAACCTCCCTGACTAGCTCTGATCTTCAGGATCAATTTTGGGCCATCCAGCAAGCCCGGGAAGCTACCGAGAGACAGGGTCTCTCTGCTGCTGCCGGCGCGGCCTAGACCCAGGCCATCAATTTGCCGGATATTTATTAAAGTTGTCTCACTTTGAAGGTGCCTTCAGGTTTGGCACCTGGGGCGAGAACATGCTTTTATTACGGCGGAATGATGTTGGCTGACTTTTGCATGCACTAACATGTCTAAAGTTTCTGTTGCGGTGACAGGTAACCCTTGGTACATCCTGGAACACTTTTCTCAGAAGCTCATTACTTGACAATACTGGGTGGTATTTTCGTAGGATGTTGTTTGTTCGGGAGGGCATTAGAATATTTTGTTATAAAGGCTGGCGGTATATCAGATTCTGGTGTAGGTTGTTTATCAGGTAATGCCGACTGCTTCAATCTCTAATCTTGACGTAACGTCATCAGCCCAGTCGAGACGGATTTTTGGATAGTTTCGCTCCGCTAGCGTTAAATTAGGGTTATTTTGGTAGTGAATATAATCGCTCTTCGCTACACATTCTTCTTATTCGTTTCGCTTGTCCAACAAAAATCCTTCGCTTGCAGTGTCGCGGGCGATGACTGTTGTAGCCTAAATACTGCTGGCTATCCGTAGGCTGCCGCTAAAGTGTCGTTCTCAGTTTTCCATTTATATGTAAACCGTCGTGTCGAAGAAGTTGATTGGTCTACGAGAGTGGTGAGCAGTAAATTTAAGGTGGTGATCCCACTCCGGCGGCACGAGCCCCCTGTTTTCAGTACTTTTGGAGCAACCGTGGCGGCTCTTCTACTTAGGATATAAAGTTGTCGTATATATCATAAGAAAGCTTAATTCTTGTAGATTCCAGCTATATATAATATAAAGAAATTAATTAATGTGATTTAGAAATAAATGTTCAAGAACAAGCATAGAATACATGGTTTTTGCAAAATGTCTCAGTTGCGACCACATTTAGAAGAAACTACCATATTTACTGCATTGAGGCTTGCTCTGTAGCTTTAGGACATATACTTATCTATTTCCTAGGTGCAGCAAAATAATTGTTGAATTATTACTTTTTGGATAATTTGCTTTTGAAGATTGCCAAACATCGCAATTTCTGTTGTAAACAGCCAGGCAACTACACGCTCAAGGAAGCGAAATTTTGGATAAATTGAGTTCAAGGAATTTCCATTGAGGACGCAAATTTTAATTTCCAACTATATATACATATATATAGTAGGAATCTACAAGAATTAAGTTTTTTATGGTATATAAAACTTTATATCCTAAGTAGAAGAGCTGCCACGGTTGCTCCAAAAGTACTTAAAACGGGGAGCTCGTGCCGCCGGAGTGAGACCGCCACCTTAATACTTTGGTGAAAGCGGTTTAAATGGCTAATGAGGCCGGTTAGCGCGTTTGTGCCGTATTTCCATATTATGAATATGTCGTCAATGTAACCCAGGTAGGTGTGGGGCTTTAAAGGGTACGATTTTATGAGGTTTGCTTCAAGACGTCCCATAAAAATGTTGGCATACGTGGCAGCGAATGGTGTTCCCATACTTGTGCCGAAAGTTTGTAGGTAGTGAAGAGAATCAAATTCGAAATAGTTGAGCATGAGAACTAACTTGAGAAGTGACAAGTAAACTTCAGAAGCGTGCTCTTGAGGATTGACTGCGAGGGACTTCGACACGGCTTCACTTCCTTCACTCATGGGTATGTTAGTGTAAAGTGCAGACACATCTAAAGTTACTAGATAGTGCAGTCGGAGAGGATTTGGTTGGCGTTAATCGTAGTTCAGGAGATTAGTAGCAAATTATCTTTCTTTTCAAATCTACACCCTCGCCGCTAACGCACCCTTGGTCGTTACCTCGTCCACCCGCCTTACCTTCTCGTCGGCCTTGAGGATGCTCCAAACGGGGTCTTTCCCTTCGAGGGGCAGGTTTAGTCACTTCTCGCCCAACATCGAACCGCAATGTCCGGACTGCGGAGAGGCGTATTGCTTATTAGCCCATATGCTCTGGCAATGTCCTGCGTTACGCGACACAGAGTTCATCAACGAAGAGGACTGGGAGGAAGCCCTTAAAAGCGGCGACCTCTCAGTTCAACTTCGGGCTGTCCAGAGGGCCTGCGAGAGGGCGGAGGGCCACGGTCTTCTGGCCCTGCGTGGGAGCGGCCCGCGACTGCTACCGACTTCCCCTGAAAGGGGGCGTCCCAACGCAGTTCCTCAGGACCTGAATAAAAGTTCTCTGTGTCTGTCTGTCTGTCTGTCTGTCTGTCTGTCTGTCTGTCTGTCTGTCTGTCTGTCTGTCTGTCTGTCTGTCTGTCTGTCTGTCTGTCTGTCTGTCTGTCTGTCTGTCTGTCTGTCTGTCTGTCTGTCTGTCTGTCTGTCTGTCTGTCTGTCTGTCTGTCTGTCTCTCTCTCTCTCCTTTAGAAGAGTCTGTCTCTCTCTCTCTCTCCTTTAGAAGAACTATACCTATATATACTGTGTCGAGGAGAACACATGTAGCCCTGAAAAAGACAAGTCCACTTGTCGAAACGTTGGCTCCTGCTCTCACCTTGTTCTCGTGTTTCTCATTGTCTGTGATTTTGTGTGAATTTCTGCGATTATCTGAGGGTTTCTCTGGGTTTCTGTGATTGTGTGTCAGTTTCTGCGATTGTTTGTTTTCCAGCGCTTTTCGTGTGATTATGGGTGGTGTTTTGACTTTTACTGCTTAACATTCCCTGCTAACTCCCGGTTGACGAAAACTCTTGCACCGTCAGCCAAAGGGATGTCTCGGTGCTTGCATCTTTGTTCTCCCTCTCGCTGGGACAAATCAGGGTTCTCATTCCTCCAAGTACGCTTGACTTGCGTTTCTCTCTTGGGTAGCTCCGGATTAGCCTCCCGCCGCTGCCGTTTCACTTGCGCTTCCCGCCGACGATCCTCGTTGGTAGTGGTCTCCGGGCGGTTACGTCTCGCTTGCGCTTCTCTCTTGTGTAGCTCCGGACAAGCCTCCCGCCGCTGCCATTTCGATGCCATTCCTGTGCTCGAAACTTAGAATTTGCTCGGCGACAACGCAGCCGCTTGCGCAGAGCGCAATCCCTGGTGAGAAAGGGCGCGCGCTCCGCCTCTCCCTCCCCTCCCCTGGCGCACGCTCCCACGGCACAGCTAGGGGCGATGGCACCCCTAGTGGTGGGTCTGGGAACTTGCACCCTGCGTGACACCGGCAGACAGACGGACGGCGCAAGCTCGGCCTACAACAGCTCCGCTGATAAAAAAATTCCTGGGGTTTCACTTTTGCAAGCCTAGTTATCATAAGCGAAAGGTCTGTTCGGCTTGGTTTTGCAAACACTATGCACACAGCGTTTCATTAATGTTCACTTCCGCGTTTGGCAAGCTTCTCTATAAGATGCTAATGTGGCCTTCCTTTGCTCCGGTGTTTCAGCAGCCAACTTTGCCTTTGGTTGAAATTTCGCATCCTGCCGTGTAGCTATGTCTACTAGGTGATTGAATTAAACCTGTCGTTTGCGCTGGACTGCACGCATAGACGGCCCAGCCGGCGCGCCATCCATGGCGAGACTGAGTGACCAAGCGCCGCCGAAGCAGGCGTTAGACCCTCGCCTAGTCACATGGTACAGCGAGCGCAGCTGCAACACATCTCCGCAGCGGCTCACGTGGCGTGACGTCACACCTGCCACACTTTCACTCCGGCGGCTGAAGGTCATTGCGACACGATGAATGACCTTTCGAGACATGGCATAGTAGAGCTTTAGCTCTAAAAATTCGGCGGAACCCCTCACACGATAACAATGCGTTTAGCATTGAATCCCTAAAGCGTCACAACGTATTGTCACCGTCAAAACAAGCTATGTATGAGGCGAGTACTGCAATGGGATTACTCTTTCGTGCTTGATGATGATAATTATTGAATGGCATCCCCTTTGAAACGGGGCGGTGACAAATGTTCACCTAGCTTGCTTGATTTAATCTGATATGCTATACATGCGTTCTTTCTGAACACGCTGCGCCGCCTAGTGACACTACGAGAAGTCCGCGCGTTGCCTCCGAGACAACGAGCGTGGCGCGCTGGTGGCTGCGAATGCTAGGAATTGTTCCTTTGCTTGCCTCTGTTACGTCTCAACACGGCAATAGGCATTCTTTGGCTGTTTCCCACAAGGCAACCCCTGCACCGGCACCCGGTTAGACGATGGGCCCGTCGCTGGCTATTGACGGACCCCCCCAAAAAAGCTCCCTTCACCCTCATAGCCACCGTCGCATTTTGTGGAAGTGGTAACGGTCGTTAAAGCCAGGCGCTCCTCAGATTGCTAGAACTTGTACGTCATGGAGAGCTCACTTATTTCTGCAAGAAGCCAATGTCGGCAACCTCCGTGTGAACAGCGTAGATCCTGTTTCCCGATTTACCCCGTCATTGCATCGTAGGCGGGTTCGAAAGTTAGACGTCAGAGGTGGAATCCGGCAAAGTGGTGCGGCAGCTCTGATTGGCCGCAACAAGGTCACGGTAATGGCATTGTATAGGAAACTAGCGGAAAAGAACTGCTTTAAAAGGACCTCTGGAGTGTCACTCAAGGAACTGCTGACTGGAATTGACAGGACGTTAAGAAAATGGACCATTCTATACCACTGCCTGACCCTAGCTTCTGTTGACTCTCTTGCCACGCCAAGCGGCTGACATAGTTGCACGGTTGAATGTACGAGAGATGCTAGCGACTACAGAAAAGTCAAGCAGGCGCTCTTGGGAAGATTCTGCATCACCGCTGAAGCCTTTCGGCAGCGATTTCATGGTGCATCGATAGGGGCAGGCGAGTCCTACACGGTGTATGCTTATAAGCTAAATGCCAATTTAGTTAAATGGTTCAAGAGTGCTGGAGCATTTGGTAACCCCGACAACATTGTAGGGTTATTAGGGCTACAACAGTTCTTAAACGATCTGCCTGATCCCATAAAATTTTGGAGCAGACATAGAACCCCAGCGCCCATTCAAGCAGCTGCAAAGTTGGCAGAGGAGTACGCCTCGCGCAGGCTGAACGAGCATGAACGGCCAAAGATGAAGGGGCCAGCCGTGACCACTTCTCTTTCGATATGCTCGTGGGGTCGTGGGGTGGACACAAAAGCGGCACTACTGGAGATAGTAAGCGACAAACGAGGAGACGGGTAGACGGCCCGCCTATCACTGGACAGGAACAGGATAATGAGCAATTGGCAGGCGCGCAGGACATTCAGGAGAAAAGCAATTTCGCGGCGAAGCAACCCATTACTTACAACCACTGCAAGCGGCCGCGACATGTAGCGGCTTTTTGTAAACATCCCAGAAAGGTATTTCCGTTCGTACGCGACAGCAAGGAAAATGATAAACCTCTGGCGCTGTTCATGCATGGCTTGAAAATAAATGGTAAATAGTACAAAGTTCTCCCGAGATTGCGCCGCGACCATTGACGTAATTCATTCGTACCTGGTAGGCGCGCATGATTACAAGGGTGAATCTGCGTGGATAAGACTGGTGGTTGACGCTCGAGTGCCTGCTTGCCAGTGGTCAAACACTTAAAGTAATAGTCCAATCTTCCTTTTGTAGGGTAGACACCGAAGCCGTGGTGTCAAAGATCCTTCGCGTTGGTTACTCTTATTTGCTTTGGAATAAGTCAGACCAACTCTTAAAATACAAGGGTTTGAGCTTGTGCGAGGAGGCAGTCTTGCCTCTCACGCGAATTAAGGCGCGCGAAATAGAAGCCAAGTCGAAGCACTGGGAAGGTAAGGAAAAATGAATTCGCTGATGGTGAAATTAATGGTTCAGGCGAAGGTGATGCAGACGAAAATAGCGGAGAAACACCCAATCTGAGCTCGAGCAAAGAAGCGACAGATGAGGGAGCGTTGCCACCACGCTCGCTTGCGTTTCATACACTTTACAGCGGCAGTGAAAACGCTGCGCACTGGGAACCGATGGCAGATGAAGGTATCAGGTGGCTGGACGCATGTCAGCAGGAGGGTGTGGCGCGGGTGAACGCGACGCTTAAAAAAAAGGGGGGAATCTTGTTTTGCGCCTATCAAGACAGATTTTTTCAACAGCTACTGCTGCCGGCTAAATATAGGGCAGACGTCCACCATATGGCTCATGATAATTCATGGTCGGGGCAAATGGGGATAAAGAAAGCTAAGGTAAGGCTGTTGCAGGAGTTTTACTGGCCAGGCTGTTACCGCGACGCAGAAAACTTTAAATGGTGTGACGTATGCCAGCGCGTGGGGAAACCTAAAGACAAGTGGAAGGCACCGCTTCAGCGGTGCCTTCCACTTGTCTGGAACAGTCTGGAATTAGTGTGGGCGTTTATTACGCACGTCTTCTTCATCTGTTTCTTATCATTATCATCCTACGTTGCTGGATCCTCATCTTCAGTTCGATGTAATCATCATCATCGTGTGTATGCCTGTGCTGGTTCGCTGCCGAGTGCTCGGGCCGAATAACCGTCGTGCCAACGGAGACGTCATAATTGTAGCGAATAATGAATTATGCGGCTGCACACGGTTAGAGAAACGGGTCACGTGACCGGCGTAGCCGCAGGCCAAGCATATAGACCAGTTGTCAGATGTTAGCCACAGGTTAGCTGTGGCTGGTCCCGTCTACGTCGGAGGACGCGCTGCATGGAGCGGCTGATGATAGGACTGTATGGTGGGCTGCACTTGTGGCCTAGCCACGACGTCGGCATAAGTGAGAGGCACACCTGGAGAGAGTGGGTGGGGCGTCGCAACGACTTCAGCGTAGCTGAGCGGTGCTGGTGCTGGGGCCTGTTGGGGAGGTGCCACGACCTCGGCGTAGCACAGTGGCACAGGCTCATGAACATGTTGGCAGTTGGTCTTGCAAGACCTCGGCGATTTCTTGCTCGATCGCGTGATGGAGCGGAGGCACGAAAGTCGAAGCGGGCTGTTGTACATGCTGTGGCTGAGCAAAGGGTACCAAGGAGAGTTGGCGTGCTACTCCCTCCCGAATGAACGCTTTCATTTCGGCAGGCCGCAGGTGTGGTCGCAGGTGGTAGTCAGACCAGCGATGCTTTAGTCGCGTGATGAAGGCCGACGAGTCAACGAGCGGTGCCTGCGTCAATCCTCGTAACTTTAGCATAAAGTAAAGATTTCTGGTACGGATGGTGGATTCTTATCAAACAGCATGTTGAAAGCGGCGTCTTCTATTCCTCTCATAACGTTTCTGATTCTGTCGGATTCCGACATTTCGCATCTACTCGCTTACACAAGTCCAGGACATCTTCGATGTAGCTAGTGAAGGACTCTCCCGGCTGTTGGGCTCGTTCCCGCAAGCGTGATTGTGCTCGCACCTTGCGCGCAGCAGGATGACCAAACACAGCTATTAATGAGGTCTTGAACGTGGACCACGCAGGAATTTGTCTCGTGGTTGTTGTACCAGAGGCTTGCCACGCCGGCGAAGTAAAAGAACCCGTTGCTCAGTTTTGCGGCGTCGTCCCATTTGTTCATAACGCTTACTCTCTCGTTCGTGGACAGCTACTCCTCCACGTTGTTGTCGTCTGTGCCGCTGAAAGCAGGAGGATCCTTGTGGCGAGGTAGACCAGAGCATATGACGGAGGGTGCAGGAGGCGTATGCTGGGTCGACTGCTGAGATGCGTCTTGAGACATTGTTGAAGGAAGATTACGGGATCGAAGCTCCAGGATTATTGAGCGCTTAGCACTTTCCACCACTTGTAAAGGTGTTTATTGCACTTTAGCGTTAGTGCCGACCGTTAAATCAGTTCAGGAAACCGCGAGCGCCTGCAGCGTATTCCGAGCAATGCGCTGGAGAGACTGGCCCACTAGACAGCGCTGGTGAGGATGCTGCACTGTTATCGTCTCTCTTCTTGGCTACAATATATACGTCGTCTGTTAGAAAAGTATCCGACCTTTGGCCGAAGAAAAAAACTGGTATAACTGGACCGTTATAAACCTAATCACCCTCAAAGTAATCTCCTTGGGACTCCACACACTTCTCCCAGCGATGCTGCCATTGTTTGAAACATTCAGAGAAGGCCTCTTTCGGAATGAAGTCTAGCTTGGCTGTCGTTGCAGCCATAAAGTCCTTTCTTGTCTGAAATCGCGCTCCTTTCAATGGTCTCTTGATTTTAAGAAACAGCCAGAAGTAGCAGGGGGCCATATCAGGAGAGTAAGGAGCCTGTTGAACTACAGGAGTCTGGCTTTTCGCCAAAGAAGTCTGAATGCGAGGAATGTGCAGGAGCATTGTCGTGATGGATGCGTCAATTTCCTGTTGACCACAACTCCGGTCTCTTGCGCCGCACAGCATCGCATAGGCGACGGAGGCCATCCCTGTAGTACTCTTTGGTGATTGTTTGACCCTGTGGTGCGTACTTGTGGTGTACCACACCGCGGGAGTCAAAGAAAGCAGTCAACATCACATTGACGTTGCTGCGCACTTGGAGGGCCTTCTTTGGTCTTGGCGACGTGGAATGCTTCCACTGTGACGACTGGAACTTGGTTTCCGGGTCGTACCCGTACACCCAAGACTCGTCACCAGTGATTATGGTGTTCATGAAGTCGGGGTCACTATTTGTGGAATCCAGCATGTCCTGTGAGACGTCAACAAGAAGTTGCTTTTGCTCCACCGTGAGCAGCTTCGGCACGAATTTCGCCCCAGCTTTCTTCATGGCCAAATCTTCAGTCATAATGGTATGTGCAGAAAAAGTGGTGATGCCCACCTCTTCCGCTATTTCTCGGATAGTCACACGATGGTCCCGCATCACCCCAGTGTTTTCTTCGGCAATGACCTGGTCATTTCAGCATGTTGATGGCGACCAGAGCGTGGCTCGCTCTTCACCGATGTGCGGCGTCTTTAAACCGGTTGTACCACTCCTTAATCTGTGTGCAGCGCATAACATCGTCACCGAAAGCCGTCTGAATCTGCCGAATGGTTTCCACTTGGCTGTCGCCCAGGTTCTGGCAAAGTTTTATGCAGTAGCGCTGCTGCAGTCGCTCCGCCATTTTCCTTGCACTAAAAAAACCGACGAGAGCGCTGCGCAGTACCTCACTCAAACACTGCGTCCCAGCGATTGACGCTGTCGGCAGGCGGGAAAGAATGCGCGCATGGGCACGAATGGTCGGCTGATGCAAGCGGGCTTGTTTCAAATAGATCAGGTGTTCGCAAAAAAAAAATAAGGTCGGTTACTTTTCTAACAGACCTCGTATATATACATAAGGCAGCTGACAGTGGTCTGCTCGAAGCAGCAAGACGTGGACGTGCGCCGAGTAAGCGACTTTCAATGCTGTGAACGAGGTTTAAATCATGGATCCGGGACCTCAAAGAGTTGCGACCTAATTCTAACGCATTTCTCTCACATTTACCGCTCAATTACTTTTCGATTTTTTTCTTCTTTGTTGGTGACAGTGGCCAGCGGGCCTGTCGCAATAAAACCTTCATTCCAACAATTGACGATATCAACTTTCGGATCACGATCACAACTATATCTTTAAAATGGAATGACTTGTGACGGTATCTCAACGTCAGAATAGGTGCTGTAACCGATGTTAACTACATGCAGTGCTATACCACTGCAGTTACTCAGGCGACATGTGTGTTATTAGAATAAATATTCTTACAGAATGTGAGAACAGTAGAGTAGAAGCAGCTGTTAAGCATGAAATGCTTCTAGCTCCCGTTGTCGGCGACCTGCAAGTGACTGAGCGAAAATCCGAAGCCGTTACCCGGAGATTATTGCGAGAACAAAACGACATCATCCAGGCAACCAGCCAAAATTTATAAGTTGAGGTCTCTGGCGCCCAACACCTTGTATAGGACTGCATTACATACGCTAGTTACTGCCCAAACAAGTTGGAAAAAATATTGTCCCCAATTTCTTCCTAATGTCACTGAAGCTGTATCACTCAAGCTGTAAGTTCTTGTACGCTGAAATTTTATTTGTCATTTCCGATAGCGACGTTCAAAAGGCCAAGCCAGAGCAACATACACTTAGATGTAATTTTTTTTTGGCGCCGAGATGGTTTCCTGTGATCTTTTCACCATCAGAAGTTCGTGAGTTCCTCGGCGCGGGTTTCCCGCCGCCTAGTTCGAGTGGTGGCAGAACGCTGCATGACCACGCCGGCAGTATCCGGCGCGGCGCGGATGGTCTTCCTCGTCTAGCTGGGCAGCCTCCATATGGACCAGCGCACAGTATGGCTTGCTGCGGTGTGGTGCGGTGTGGTGCGGTGTGGTGTGGTGGGGTGTGCCGTTGCGAACATGCACTGCACCCATTTTGAGATTGTGGCTAGAATCGCCTGCTGCTGCTGATACCGTCATTTTAGTCTTTGAGCGGGATTGTTTAGAGAGACGGACACTGCATGCACAAAAAACCGAAACACACATTCAACAAATAAAAAAAATTAACTAATTGCCGCCCAAATAATTTTTACGGTACATATTGCAACTTGCCAATTGTAGCCTGTGAGGTTGTCAGGCGTGTTCATTTGGAATTAATTTCCAGAATGACACCAATGTGGAGATAAGTGCCATCAAACTCACCCTAAAAATGCATGGTTGGTCCACTTGCATTGCTAACATAATGGTCTTTTATGCATTGGAGCACAAAAGTAATTGGAACGCCCAATGTAATTCTTCTCATCATCATCACAATTATCGTCATCATCGTCAGCATCGTCATCATCGTCTGCAGGACGAAGGCCTCGCCCCGTGATCTCCAATTAACCCTGTCTTGTGCTAGCTGGTTCCAGCTTGCGCCTGCAAATTTCCTAATTTCATTACCCCACCTAGTTTTCTGTCGTTTTCGACTGCGCTTCCTTCCTCTTGGTACCCTATCTGTAACTCTAATGGTCCACCGGCTATCCATCCTACGCATTACATGGCCTGCCAGCTCCATTTTTTTCTCTTAATGTCAACTATAGTATCGACTATCCCCGTTTGCTCTCTGATCCACACTGCTCTTTCCTGTCTCTTAACGTTAGGCCAAACATATTTTGTTCCATCGCTCTCTGTGCGGTCCTTGACTTGTTCTCGAGCTTCTTTGTTAATCTCCAAAGTTCTGCCCCATATGTTAGCACCAGTAGAATGCAATGATTGTGCACTTTGCAACGACAGTGGTAAACTCCCAGTCAGGATTTGGCAATGCCTGCCGTATGCACTCCAAACCAATTTATTCTTCTGTAATTTCCTTCTCGTGATCAAGGTGCCCTGTGACTAATTGACCTAGAAGAACGTACTCCTTTACACACTTTTTTTCCCACTTTGACCCTCCCAATACCAACGCATTAAAAACGTCTACACTGTGTTACAGGGATTTCTTGTTTGCTATGGCTTTCAGTTTTTTTTTCTTTTTTTTTTACGAGAACGACGAGAACCACGGGATGTTGAGAAAAAAAAAAGCAGGAATTTTCCATTTCGTCATTTCTGACTCAAAACAGGCATCACAGAAGTTTGAACCGCATCAACTAGGATGTCAACAGCAAACAAAGTTGATGCATTCTTCTGAAGTGTATCATCGTTATAAGGAACCAACTTAAACGCGCGTGAAGCCTTAAAGGCCAAACATGTATTTATTCTCCCCTGTACAACGAATGCGCATAACAGAGGACGATACCGATATTTTCTGCCGAATTGCTGAGCTGTAAACAGTTTTATTTATGGGAATTCCGAAATTTTTTGTAAAATTTTTATAAAAACGGAAAAGTCGCACAAATGTTGCATTGAAATCGGTACAGCGTTTGACTTGGAGACTCATTGGTGCGATTGGCCAGCAATTGCATACAGAATTCGATGCAACGAGCCGCGGCATACTCAGTGACTATGGCTTTGCGGTGTTGAGCTCGAAGACGCGGGTTCGATATCCCGGCCGCGGCGGCAGTCATTCCTATGGAGGCGGGATGCAAGAACGCTTGTGTTCCCCGTATTTGGGGCACGTGAAGGGACCCCATATTGTCAAGGCTAATCCGCTGTCCACCACGGCGGCACGCTTCGCAACAGATCTCGGGTCTCGCGGATTAAAGCCGAGAATTTCCTTTAACTCAATGCCGACGTTGAGGTCAACGTTACAGGAGGAACGATTTCGGTTTCCCACCTACCTGGGTCCCTGGGTTGTCCGGGACCGAGTGGCTAGCGCATCGGGCAGCTGGACTGATGTTAGAGAGTTCGAAACCAACCACCTGACAACTTGGGTCGCTGAGTATGGGCACACGCGTGCCTCTCTTCAACGAAGCTCTTTCACACCGACCTGGGTCACTGTAGATGCGGAATTGGTTAGGCACCGCTGTTCGAAAAAAAAAACTACTCTGACGCCGACTTAGAGCACTGGGCAAGTGTCATTCAGTCTGGGTCGGCCTTCAGTGAACCTCTTTGATGCCAACGTGTGTCACTATACGCATGTGCCAGTAGTTGTGGCCACTCTTTGATGAACGTCTTTGACGCCAACATCGGTAACCATAGCTGTGTGCCACTGGGAATGTGCCGCCATACAATGACGAAAAAAAAAAAAGATTCCTTAAAGGGACACTAAAGAGAAACCGGAAGTTGAGCTTAAATGGTAGATTATCCTTTCACGATCACAGCCATACCATTCTTACTGCAAACAGATGTTTAATAAGCGAGAAAATAGCGAGAAACTGAAGGATAGGTGCTGACGCCCCTTCGAAATTCCCGCACTACACGTTCGTGACGTCGCAGATTACAAACGCAGGCCGGTCGCGATTGGTCGAGAGCGATTTATCGCTGTTAATAAAACGCTAAAGGAAATACACCTTAACCGTACATAAACAGCATTTGCCAACTTTTTAAACCGTTTCAAGCGAGGAAGTACAAGTTTAGCACAAAATTAAATAAGAAAAATGGCATGACGATACATGCGGCCGTGATAGTTTCGTAGTTTCGTTTTTGGTCAATGCATCGTCGCGTGCGCCTGTTCCGCTCTACGGCGTTTGGTTGCGTGTTGCGTGGCTCGAAAAACGCTGACTTCGCGGGAAACAGCCACAAAATGCCTCGTGTGTGTAGTGTTGAGGGCTGTATAAATGGCCCAAGGCGCTTGTTCAGGGGCAGTGGCAGTGTTGGCTCGATTGTGTCCTTTCATGTGGTGTCGCGCGGAGAGCCCGGCTCCCCGGCGTTCGCAATGGCTCAGTGCTCTGCCGATGATAAAACGGCAAAAGAGCCAGAGAAACCGATGGTGTGCTCTCTGCATTTCTCGCTCTCGGATTATGTCTATAATCTTGCCTTCGGAAAGTATCTTGGCGTGCCCCAGAGGTCAGTCCTTTCTCGAGCAGCTGTTCCCTCAATGCGGCATTCATCAAACCCCCTACCGGTGCCCCTGCAGCAGCAAACTGGCGGCTCGGTGAGTGCTGAAAGTCATTAAATAAAGCCACGAAATAACCATACCGAGTACGTGCGTAACTTTCTACGCTTGTTCTGTCGGGAACATCGTCGCCTGGCGGAGCGGACGCTTTGCCTTCCGTCGACGAAAACGAAGCTCTGCTTTTCGCCGGCGCGGTCGGCGGCTCACCGCCATCGCACGCGGAAACACCTACCGCTCGAGCACGGAGGTTCATTTCACGCTCCGTTTCATTGAATATCGCTGAAATGCAGTCCTTCTTCCCTGGCGAGCTCTTCGTTGCAAGGTTCAGAGGCAGCAACGGTATCCATCGCGGCGAACGCAAACGCAGCGACCATGCATGCAGCCATGATGCATCCAGCGCCTCGGCCGTTTACGCAAGCGGTGACGTATAATGGCGCATTCTGATTCGCTGAGAGCAATGCAATCTGTGACGACACTGCTTCAGCGCCAAATCTGCGGTGAGAGAAATTGAGGAAGAGATATTTGGTCTTTGTTTACGAATTTCTCCACTAATAACTCATATTTTTGCGCCCAACAAAAACTGCATGTATTCCTGAAGGTCCCTCTTTTATTCCAGCTGAACTTACTGTTTCTCTTTAGTGTCCCTTTAAAGTTATCCGACGCTGAGCGGAGTCTAACCCACGACACAAGGGTTCCTCAAGGACAGCAACCCGGCGCATTTGCAGGCTGCGCCAGAAATGCACTGGGTGCGTGCCGCTCTTCAAACACCCTTCAAAGCGTGCCACGCTTCTAGTCTCGGAGGCCACGCGCGGACTTCTTGCCAGTGCCACTAGATGGCGCCGCGTGTCCAGATAGACTCCAGATAGAGGAGCCATTTGTCACATGACGCGTTTCTCAGCGTTGGCCATGCTGCACCTGTGCGCCGTGCATTCCGGATGCCACCCCAGGCTGCAGTGCACGCCTAATGCATAATTCGTTTTGACGGTGGAAATTTGTTGTGTGGATTTATTCATTCAATACTAACGCATAACTGTCGACAGCCACCGTGAGATAGGTTCTGCTTAAATTTTTTCCCACTCCTTTGCGCCAATCAGAGAACGTTGGATGGTAAACTTACCGGCTGCGTGAAATTAGTGTCTATAAAAACATTACTGGTCGTAGAGTTTTCGTAGAAACTTTCCCACCCGTCAGAAATCTGACGCTGTAGTCGTGCCTACAGAGTATACATGAAGATTTATACTGAGAACTTTTTCTACAATAAGGCACGGCTTCTTTGAGAGAGCACAGCTAAACTTCGTCTTCCATAATGTTTTCTGGCGGGCCAGTTGGTGATGCATTCTTCATATTCGTGTTAGAGCATATATACACGCAGGGAAAGAGAAAGCCAAGGAGGGACGGAGCAGAGTGCTGACCATGGCTAGTGGAAGGTCGAATGGCTCCGTTCAAACGCTTCTACATCATGAGGCAGCGCTTTTTGTCGGATACAGGAGGCTAGCATTCTAGCTTTGTATGTGCTGTAACACGGATTCGAAGTATGCATCAGCAATTAACTAGCTCCCCAGAAGACATTATTGAGGATGATATCACGTTCTTTTGAATTTACGCCGGTCTTTCTGTCTGAACCACACCGCTCGATCCCCGTCATCGCCAGCGCGAACTGCAAGGCCTGAACGCTAGCGTTTCTTGTATCTGAGAAAAAGTGTTGCTTCCAGATGTAGAAGCTTTTCAAAATTGAAAACGCGCCGGGAAATGGGACAAGGAAATAAGACGCACGAAAACGCTTGGCTTTCCCGTTTCTTGGCGTTGTTTTAAGTTTCTAAATCATATAGGGCAACTAGGCCAACAGCCAACTCTCCTAAAGTAGAAGCCTTCTTTGGAAGCTTTAAACCTTCGCCTAGTCATGGTCAGGAGACCGCGCTATCGCTTGTTTGTTCCTCTGCCTTTGTTGTAACATTGATACGGGGAAACAAAATTCTGTTGTTTCTTTGTGTTTTAGTTAGGCTCTGTACAAGCCTGGAAAAGTTTCATTAGGATGCATGGGAGTTCTATATTCGCGAATAATGCCTATTTTGTTTACAAAATTTTTAGGTGAATTCTGTTTGGCACCTTGTATAAGACGAAGTACCACTTCATCGTACGTGCGAAGACTAAAGTGCATTGCAAGTTAATAACGCCTAAGTGAGTCATTCATCTGCGGTCATTCAAGCCACATAACTGATGTTTGGGCCGTAACAACCTCTACCCGAAATTATTTTTGAGGTGCTAGACTGTTCGTTTTCCTTATGTAAAATTGTAAAAAAAATGTTGAACTATAGGAAGTAGCGACTGAATGTGCGCAGTCATTGGCATACAACGAATATCCAATGAAAAAACATATCAATTGTAAAGTAAGATACCAGCAAGTTCTGGGGCGCCTCAAGAAGTTCTGGCCAAATCATGACATTAGGGTGCCTGCTTGAACGTCACACTCGTCGTGCAAGGAGACTCTTGTGCCACACTCTCTCAGAAACTCTTCAGTAGACGGTATCGCCGAGCTTGATACTTACACTGTAAATTACAAAATGTTCTTCAATGTAATCTGGTGTATCAATATATTATTCTGCGGATGTTAATTGCCCTGTACATTAACAGTCCGTGGTAAGTTCATGACAGATGGTTCTAAATGCTGGGTAACTGGTAGATTTCTATAGCAGAAACAAAGTCCGCAATCTAATGTCGACACGCATTACAATTACATCAATGTTCGCGACACTTGATGCGACACTTGCGTAACCTTAAAAATAGCACATCAAACGAATGAAACTGAAAGTGACAGGCGGAATGTTCAAAGATGGGATGATGGCAGCATTAAGAATTCGGCGAACGTGGGTAACTGGTTTCAAACCTAACTCATGAGCTCTGGAACACCTAATCCTTACAACCCACCTCCTTGCCCTTTCAGCTATATGGTCAATGCCAAGGAACAATCGTATCCATGGAGATCAATGAACATATTAGGCAAGCAAGCAAGTAAGCAAACGCGGCTAGCTGGCATTTTACTTAAGAAGAGGGAGTTCACTTGGGCAAGCCATGAATTGAGTATAACAAGCTACGCTCGATTTCTTAAAACAAAGGAACGCAAGTGAAAGGAATGCAACCTTGTAGTCGTGGACGACAGAAAATTATGTGAGAAGTAATTGGCTGTGCATCGAGCAACACAGGATACGGGTAAAAGAAAATTGCTGCTGCAGTGATCATAATTGGAATGAATGTCCCTCACTTCCTCACTTAATTTTCTAAATCGAACTACTCAGACACATTATGAGGATGGCGTGAATAATCATCGCGGAGCTTGGAAGTGCTATTCATTTCTCTGGACGGCGCATCCACCTGTAAGGAAGGTTGGTGCACTGGGGAGAATGGAGCTGATACTTAGGAAAATATAGGAGATGACCGCAGTCCGTCTATAAGGGTCTGTGACATTGTGTAGCGGCAGGAACAACCGCCCTTTCTGTTCCCGCAGGTGATGACATGGCCGAAGAAAGTGAAAATAGCGCAGGTTCTGGAGGTGGCGATGGCCCTGGCGGGTCACAGAACTCGTACGGCCCTCAATCGAGCACAGGTTCGAAGAGTACGATCACTGCTGCGACTTCTATGAAAACCACGATGCAAAATACGACCAGGAGAGCAACGAACAGAACGGCAGCAACTACGCTTAAGACTAGGACTACAATCTCGACGACGACTACGAAAGCAGGTATGCTCCAGTGGGATGTCTGCGTTCGCGCGCTCTTGAGTGACGTCATGAACGTACTGGCCGACTTGGAGGCGATGGGGTCGGCGGGTAGTGCTGTGTCCCAGCGCTTCGCAACTATGTTTTCGAAAATGTTATTAATCCCGATCTTGTTCGATTTATGTTCGAATGGAAGTCTTGATCATTGAAACTTTCGAAAATTTTAGGTTGAACTGTAATGTATGCTTCTGGAGCAGAGATATCGACAGAAATGCTGGTTGTGCAATGATCGCGTTAATTGTTCGCTTTAAATACAATAAGTTGACCCCGCGTGGCCCTAAACATCATCCATGGCCCATGTGAAAAGCTAAACATTACATAAAGTGCCAAGCTCATAAGGCTCTTGCAGTGACACCTAGTTACTTTCTTTGATGTCACTAACGGTCTCTAAAGGCATCATATTGTTACGGGGAGATTTACAGAAAAGGGGGTTTATTCACACTATGTACAAGAAGACTAAATGTTGGGGAACAAAAACAAAGATGGCGAACCACAGTTTCACGTCTTCCTCGTCTCTTCGGCTCTATGCTTCAGCATCTTCTTTGTCTGCCGGACAACTGCCTCATAACACTACCCTCCGGCGGCGAAAGCACCGACTCGGTGCAGGTGAACGAAGGATACATGAAAAAAACAAAAAACAAAAAAAACTAGCACACAAAGTATTAAGGGGTGTCCGGGGCACGGTAGGGCTTGAGACGGATAACGTGTACAATGTCCTTGCGGAGAGGAGCAGAGGATGACGAAGGCAGCAATGGAGCGATTTCATAAGTGACATCAGTCACTTGGCGGCACACGCGATATGGACCGGTGTACTGGAAGAGCAGTTTTTCGGATAAGCCAACGCGTCGTGCTGGGGACCACAGGAGAACGAGCGATCCAGGGACAAAGTGGGTGGTCCTGTGGTGGCTGTTGTAGCGAGACTGCTGGAGGAGTTGGGACTCAGAAAATCGAGTGCGAGCAACTTGACGTGCATGGTCGGCACGTGCAATGGTCTCTTGAGCATATTCAGTGGGAGGGCACCCAGAAGAAGGCACCAGGGTGTCCATGGGCAATGTAGGGTTGCGACCGTATAAGAGGAAGAGCGGCGAAAAGCCAGCGGTCTCATGCCTGGAAGTGTTGTACGCGAATGTCACAAACGGTAGTGCAACGTCCCAGTCGTGGTGGTCTGCAGACACATACATGGCCAACATGTCAGTAAGGGTGCGGTTCAGGCGTTCTGTCAAGCCATTCGTCTGTGGATGGTAGGCTGTAGTCAGTTTATGTTGCGTCGCGCAGGATCTTAGAATGTCATCGATCACCCTGGACAGGAACTGTCTCCCACGGTCAGTAAGCAGTTGCCGAGGAGCTCCGTGCTGGAGTATGACGTTATGCAGCAAGAAGTCTGCAACGTCGGTGGCACAGCTAGTGGGAAGTGCACGCGTAATGGCAAACCGCGTCGCATAATCTGTGGCAACGGCGATCCACTTGTTCCCAGAGGTGGATAGGGGAAACGGACCAAGTAAATCGAGACCGACGCGGTGAAAAGGCTCGTAAGGAATGTCCAGAGGCTGAAGATGCCCTGCAGGCGGCAGAGTCAACTTTTTCGGCGCTGACAAAGGTCGCATGAGCCCACGTAACGGCGCACTGAGCGGGACATCCCAGGCCAATAGAAACGGCGGCGCGCGCGGTCGTATGTGCGTGACACGCCAAGATGTCCCGCCGTTGGTGCGTCGTGGAGCTGCTCCAGGACAGTGGAACGGAGGTGAGCCGGGATGACTAACAACAGGTCAGGACCGTCAGGGAGTAAACTGCGACGATATAACGTGTCGTTTTGGAGTACAAAGAGGCGGAGGGAAGGATCAGGAGCGTGGGAGTGCAATTTGTCGATGATCTTGCGTAGAGACTCGTCAAGGCGTTGTTCGGCAGCAATGTTGAAGAGTTGAGAGATGGAAAGAACACACGGGCTGGAGTCGCTCAGGGCAGCGTCTGGTGGATCTACTGGGTATCTGGAGAGGCAGTCGGCATCCTGGTGCAGGCGGCCAGACTTGTAAACGACGGTATACGAGTATTCTTGAAGTCGCAGTGCCCATCGACCAAGGCGACCAGTGGGATCTTTGAGAGAGGACAGCCAGCATAGAGCATGGTGGTCAGTAATAACGGTGAAGGGTCGGCCGTAGAGGTAAGGGCGAAACTTGGCGATGGCCCAAACTAGAGCGAGACACTCTCGCTCTGTGATAGAATAGTTTTGCTCAGCCGAGGAAAGAAGGCGACTGGCATAAGCAATAACGCAGTCCTGACCATGCTGACGTTGGGCTAGAACTGCGCCAATTCCATGGCCACTGGCGTCGGTACGGACTTCTGTGGGCGCAGATTCGTCGAAGTGAGCCAACACTGGTGGTGATGTCAGTATTCCTATCAGCTGTGAGAAGGCGGACGCTTGTGCAGGACCCCAAGAAAAGGTCGCGTCTTTCTTAAGCAGGCAGGTGAGGGGCCGTGCTAGTGCTGCAAAATCTTTCACAAACCGCCGAAAATAAGAACACAGGCCGAAAAAGGAACGGACGTCCTGAGTAGAGCGAGGTGTCGGAAAGTTGGCAACGGCGCTAACTTTGGCAGGGTCAGGCCGTATACCTGTAGCATCGACAAGATGGCCAAGTACTGTGATCTCGCGGCGACCGAAGCGGCATTTGGCAGAGTTAAGTTGAAGGCCTGCATTGCGAAGGATGCGCAGAATAGCCGAGAGTCTACTTAGATGACTGGAGAACGTAGGCGAGAAAATAACTACGTCATCGAGATAGCACAGGCAAGTAGACCACTTGAAACCACGAAGAAGGGAGTCCATCATTCTTTCGAATGTTGCGGGGGCATTGCACAAGCCAAATGGCATAACTTTGAACTGGTAGAGCCCATCGGGTGTTATAAAGGCGGTCTTCTCCCTGTCTTTTTCGTCAACGGCGATTTGCCAATAGCCGGACCGAAGGTCTATAGAAGAAAAGTACTGTGCGCCATGCAAAGAGTCGAGGGCGTCGTCAATTCGCGGCAGAGGGTACACGTCCTTTTTAGTAATCTTGTTTAGGTGGCGATAGTCGACGCAGAACCGCCAGGTGTTGTCTTTTTTCCTGACAAGCACCACAGGGGACGCCCAAGGACTCGTAGATGGTTCGATGATGTCCTTTGTAAGCATTTTCTCGACTTCGGATTGAATTACGCGCCGTTCAGTCGCAGACACTCTGTAAGGACGTCTATGGATGGGACTGGCGTTGCCGGTGTCAATGCGATGAGTCACAACTTTTGTCTGGTTGAGATGGGGCGAAGCAAAATCGAAAACGTCGCTGTAAGCGGCTAGCAAACGACGAAGGTCGTCAGACTGAGCAGCCGAAAGGTCGGGGGCGATCATGGCGTCAAAATGTGCATCAAATGAAGTACTAGTGTCAGGGCTTCCAGAAGACAGGGGCGCATCCATAGTAAGGGCCACAGGGTCGTGTGCGTCTAAAGGTGCTATATGTCCCAGCGTGATACCTTCGGGAAGAAACTGTGGAGTCCGTCCAAAGTTCAGAATAGGGATACATGCCCGGTTCGCAGAAACAGTCACAACAGAGTGAGGGAGGGCTACCTGCCTAGTTAAAAGAGCGTCTAGGGAAGGAGAGATGACGTAGTCGCCGTCACAAATGGCGGAATCAGAGGTCAGTGTGACATACGTCGCGGCGGCTGGTCGAAGGCGAACAAACTCGGCGACACATAAACGCGGCTGTGACTCGGTGGGGAGATCGGGTACAAAAGGAAGTTCCAACTGGAGAAGGCCAGAAGAGCAGTCGATGAGGGCAGAATGGGTACTCAGGAAGTCGTGGCCGAGGATGACTTCATGTGGACACTGCTGCAGAACGGCGAATAGTACTGAGGTCTGGTGACTGGCGAAGCTCACACGCGCAGTGCACATCCCAACGACGCAAGATGTGCCGCCGTCGGCTACACGAACGACAGGCGACGCCGCGGGCGTCAGAACCTTGCGGAGACGACGAGAAAGGCGAGCGCTCATAACCGATAATTGCGCCCCCGTGTCTATGAGCGCCGAAACAGGCACGCCGTCCACTTCTATGTCCAAAAGGTTTTGTCGGGTGGTCAGGGTCAACAGAGGATTTCCGGGTCGGTTGGTCAATGCAGCATCACCTCCGGGAGCTGCACCGGTCAGTTTTCCGAAGAGGGACGGCGGGGGTATGGCGACGGTGAGCGACGGGCAATCGGTGAGCGAGAACGCCGGTTCTGTGGGGACGGCGAGCGGCGATCGTAGTGTGGAGTCGGAGCAGCAACATCACAGTGTGGCAGGTCATTGCGGGCATGAAAAGGCGAGAACCGGCTGTCTTCTGGGCGGTAAGCGTACGCGGGACGAGGAGACGAAATCTGACGATAGCGACAATGGCGGGAAATATGACCAACTCCATTGCAATTAAAGCATATGGGCTTGTCGTCATGTGTGCGCCACTGGTTTGGGTCGCGGTATCGGAGGTAGGTCGATTGTGGGCGGGGAGGTCGAAAGAAATTGCCGACCGTAGGGCTACTTACAGAACAGATCGGACGGATGCCTGCGTTCGCCAGCTCTTCGCGTACGACAGCTTGAATCAGAGATACTGCCGGGCGGGACTCGTCGTAAGAACGTATCGGGGGAACCGACGGAGACGCAGCCTCAATCTCACGCCGGACAAGACGCAGCAAGTTTTCGGTACCAGGCGGCTGGACGTCTTCACACGATGAGCTAGCGGCGGTATTAGGGAGCCGAACGAATTGTTGTGAGACACGACGGCTCTTTGCTTCTTCAAAGCGTCGGCACTCTCTTATAATGTCGTCGACCGTCGAGCAGTCCTTGTACACGAGTAAATTAAAGGCGTCGTCTGCGATGCCTTTAAGAATGTGGCTGACCTTGTCAGCTTCGAGCATCTTGTCATCGACCCGCCGACAGAGTGCTAATACATCTTGAATGTACACAACGTACGGTTCAGTCGATGTTTGGGCCCGGCACGAAAGTTCCCTTTTGGCGGCTCGCTGGCGGCCAAGCGGCTTCCCAAAGAGTTCCTGCAGTTTTTGCTTGCAAGTGTCCCAACTGGTCAATTCCTCCTCGTGTGTTCGGAACCAAACACGGGCCGTTCCCTCGAGATAATAAATGATGTTCGCCAGCATTAGAGTCGGGTCCCAACGGTTGCTCTTGCTGGCGCATTCGTATTCGATTAGCCAGTCTTCAACGTCCTTGTTGTCAGTGCCCGAGAAGGCGCCAGGGTCCCGGAGTTGAGTGAAGACAATCGGTGCAGTAGTAGCCGAAGCTGAAGCAGCGGGCCTCTCAGTCGACATGGTCGAAGGGCCCACGAGATTTCCGCTTCGAAGTTCCGTGATGTGCTGGTGATGTACCCCGCACCTCCACCAAGATGTTACGGGGAGATTTACAGAAAAGGGGGTTTATTCACACTATGTACAAGAAGACTAAATGTTGGGGAACAACAACAAAGATGGCGAACCACAGTTTCACGTCTTCCTCGTCTCTTCGGCTCTATGCTTCAGCATCTTCTTTGTCTGCCGGACAACTGCCTCATAACAATATCTTCCTGCTTTCTTTGTCTGCAAGGAGTAATATTGTCCTCATTCTCGTATAGTCCTGTCTTTGACTATTGGCCTTTTTAAATGTAGCTCCGACTTGAAATCTGGTGCGTTCTTTGACGCGCGTTGCATACACGCTCGTTTATTTAGATTTGGGTGCACGTTAAAGAACAAAAGGTGGTCAGACGTAATCGGAAGCCCTTCGCTGAGCTGTCCCTCACATAAAGCATTGTGATAATTTGAGATGTCACCATAAACATTAATTTGTTTGAAAGCATTCAATATTTCATTATAATATCACGTATCTTGCGAGTATTGGCGTACGATTCAAAGGTAAAATATTGCTGCATGAACACTTGTAGTGGCAAATCAGATAAGTGGAAGCCCTGACAGTGGAGTACAGGAAAGGAAAAAAATTGATACCCACATGAATCGTAGGACGAAGCTACAAACAAAGAAAACCTGTATGAATTTCTCAGAAAGTTAAAGAAAAAAAGTCGCAATTTCGCTCGAAATGCGAAGCATCGATTACGATTGCAAATTAGTGCACAGCTATACTTAGTAAGGATAGTAGCTTTATCAGCCGGATAAACTTGTAAACATATGCACACTAACCAAATTACCAACCATGGTGTCACGCGCACACTAGGAAACATGAACACATTTGACTCGATGGCCGTGGAAACTCGCTGTCAAAACGCTGGAGTAAGCAAGCGCGGTAGCAGCAGTGAGCGAATTGACTTTCATGCCGCCGCTCGCATCAACGCGAAATAAGCCGCTAGAACACAGCGTAAGGTGGACTCAGTCCTCGCTGCAGATGGCTTTCAAGATACAGCCGCCGCGCGCTCGGCTAGCGGGTGGACGCGCGCGGCCATGGCGGGCCCCACTGCAATTCGAGTATATGTCAATTTTTCAAGCCAAGCTTCTATTGCATCACTCGTGTCGGGATCGGTGTTGGTGTTGATGTACGAAAAAACCCAAGCCTCCCGAAAATACAACTTCCTCGTTGGGCTGCGGATTCAAACCACCTACCTCCTGGTTGCGAGACGATGTCGGTTGCGGATGCTCTCGTTTGCGAGACCACCACGCTAACCGACTCTATACAAGATTCATCCACTGTAGGTTGATCATACGCGCCCTTTAAAGCGGGGTTTTATACCCATTAAAAAGTAAACGCAGTGCCCGCAGCTGACGCGTGCGATCACGCCATACCCCCAGCCAGTCACAGGCGTCCTCTTCCTCCGGAGGAAGGAAAGGGTGTGATCGCGTGTTCGCTCACTTCGTGCCCGCCGTTTTCGGCCAGTTCACGCCCGGCAGTCAGATGGGGAAGCCGCGTTTGCTTCGTTCTGCCGAAGAGCAGGCTACGTTGAAGGAACGGCAGCGGGATGACATATGACAACGCATGACATATGTTTCTGAACGTGTTCAGGAGCAGACGGAATTCCAAACGGTAACTGGCTGAAGTAGAAGCGCCCAAAGGTGAGATGAATGTGGTGAGCTTTTTAAATCTTCACAAAGCGGAATTTGCTTAAAATCTAGTGTTAGCGTCCAGTTTGGAGAACACTTCAGTTCTATGACGAAGTCCGAGAGTGTGCTCCACGGAAGGGATAGGATGCCATTCTCTCAGAACTCGGCGGTTCAGTTCTGTGAAGTCCACGCAGATTCTCGAATCTCCGGGGGCTCTGCGGGATGGCTACCTTTGGTGCACACCACTTAGTCGGCCCATCAACAGGCGGTATGACTCCGACTTTCTGCATTCTTTGTTGTTCCAACTTTGTATTTTCGTATAAATAAATTGGAATGCGCCTCGAAGAGCTGAGTGCGAAAGGCTTCGCTCCTACTTGCAGCTGAATAGAGTGTTCTTTGTTCAGCTGACCGAGTCCTTGGAACAACGCTGGAAATTGTTCTTTCGGATTCACTTTCTTAGCAATTCGCGTTTACAAATGTCGACATCCGTTTGCAAACGTCAATATTCATCACGTTTGTGCAGAATCCCACATACACAGCATTCACTACTTTAAGCAGACGATATAGCATCAAAGTATAAAGGTGTACGGACACGGACGAACATGCTCTTCAATGTATACAGAACCGCGACGTCTGGGACGAGGCCGTAAGTCGCGCTACCCATTTCCAAGTTTGAGAGCGCGCCCATTTCTGCTACGAGTGGCGGCGTAACCAAGCGAACGAGCACAGCCAGAGATGAAAGCGAACGCGGATCGCAGCAGGGAATGAAAGACGGAAAGAGGAAAGCAGAGAGGAGGGTGCAGCGGAACCATGAGGCGTAAAGCGGAGGAGGGTATGGCGAAAGCTTGAGAAAAGCGTAGTGCGGCGAAGGTGGCTACGAGATGGCGCCAGAGTAGCGCGGATCGTCTGGTAGGTCTGTCTGCGGCGGCTGCTGTGAACCGCGCCCACGCGTCACCCACGCGCTAGGTGCCTGTCGCGATCTCCTGATTAGCAAGGCAGTCGCGCCACACTTCGCTCCGTTTGCATCGTGCTGCACGAGACATATTGTCCGCGTCAGCCAATGAAAACACGCATACAGGTGCATTTAAATTTCGCATTAGGTAGTAGCTAATAGTCGATGAATTTTTATTACTGGTGTCCAGAAAACTTCTTCTGAGCGACAGAGCAAACGGCACAAGTTTAACTTGAGCCTTTTCGTAAACGAAAACTGAAGGCGCATTAAAGAGTGGTCAGCGGAGTTAACTGTTCCGAGAAGAGTGGCGCTTCTCTGTTTATGTTAACGTTTCTATTAATTGGTGCATCGCAGTTGCGACTTCGACGCCTTCTTATTCGCGAAATATTGAGACATGGACACATTTCCACCAATCACTCAGGTGGATCGATAGCGGACTTTAATTGCATCACTAGTCTATTTACGAGAAGTACATGTTGCTATAGTATCGTGTCGAGGGGCACCGGAATGGAATGCGTTTTACGCGCCAACGTAAATGCCTAGGGGCGTCGTGGGCCGTCGAGAGAGAGATTATAGTTGGAAAGGGTGAAAGATTGGGTTAAAGTGCAGCGCGATAACTGTCTCTAAATACAGGACACCCCAACCACGCTGCACAGGGGGATGGGGACTGAAAGAGAAGAGAAGGGAAAGAGGTCGCAGGCGCAGGAGCGGAAGCAGCATCATCTAAGGCGCCGCAGGCGCGTGGGGTTTACGTCGAACACTGTCGGAGAGAAAACACGCCGCAAGAAAAAAAATGAAAACGACAACAACAACAATAAAAGGAACAACAACAACAAACAAACAGAGGAAGGGCGTAGCCGCCGAAAGACACCCGCCGGACCCCAACGCCAACGCAGCACCCCGGGCAGCCTCGAAAGAGCCGCCGGGAGCCCACAGGGGAGGCCTACAGGCGGTCGACCAAACCCACGTCGTCGGCAATGTTCAGCAGTGCGCGGAAGAGTTTGCCGTGGCTCGATGTGCCGCCCGAGGGGTGCAAGGCGTCCTCCACCGTCAAGCAGGGGAGGTTCTGCGCGCGGTAAACGCGGGCAAGAGTGGCGCGCGCCGTCGACAAAGCACTGAACTCGCACATCAGATGTTGCAGCGTCTCGACAGCACCGCAGTCCTGGCAGAGGGGCGAGGAGGCTCCGTGGAGGCGGTGCTTGCGCTCGGCGGGCCAGACGGAACCGGTCCGGCAGCCTTTTTTGTTTTTGCCAGGTTTAGCTCTACGAGAATTGCCGCTGCTCGGACGCACCGTCACTTACTGCTCTGCCTGCGGGTTAGTCAGACAGATGAAAAAGCTATCTGTACCCGATAATTTATTAAGCGTATAGAAGCATTCCTTATAAAATCGGGTGCTGAGGCGATGGCTATAGTAGCTTGGAAAATACTGCCCCGTGATCGTCACTGCAACCGATATCGTCAGTAACGGCGCAGCTAGCGTAATTAAAAAATGAAATGCTGAAAATGTTTGAAAACTTCACGCTGTCAACGGCATTTCTTGGTCGAAACTCGGCATTCATTTCAAGTGGTACGTAGTTAGAAGTTTTCGCTTTTTTGTCAACAAGATGGGGAAATGGCCATATCGCCGACATATTACGCCTGCGCATTACCTCTATCTGTGTTCAAAGGACTAAGGTGGGTTAGTTGGTTACAAGTATTATGTATGTATCTCGCTGTGTCCCGTTTAAATTTGCGCCGTAAAACCATGTTTCATAATACGTGTACGTGTGCATGCGAGTACTGAAATAGTTATTGGTGCTTAAGTCAACGTTAAAGAAAGAAATATCTTGGGGAATCGTTCCGTGTCGGCCCTTACACAGCTCATCACCGCCCGATAAGTGGCGTGCACTGTACATTCATTTTCTTTTTGTTCACTGATGGTTCAGTTTTGGAAGTGGCAGCCATGCCTCTGATGCTTGTGCACAGCTGACTTAGCAAGGGATGCTGCAAGGCAGTAGTTCCATGGGTTTACCTTTAACGCTTGAATTGAGCAGCCAACGGCTAAACAGCCGAGCATGGTTTTCCTAGGCGCCTGTAACCGGGTAATTTTCGAGTGTGACAAAGCCGGACTGCAAGCGCATCAATAGGCTTCAACGGCGAAGCGGTGGCGGCGGCTGCGCTTCCTCGAACCGGAAACAGCGAGCAGACGGCACATCCCAGAATCCCTCGCTCTTTTACGGGTCACCTATTGCTAGTAGATAAAGCGCTCAACCGCTGGCGCCACGCTGCGCCGCTCGTGCGTACCGCGTTTCTAGGTGGTTTCTTTCGCCGAGGGCGCTTGAATGCAATCATATGGTTCGCATGAATGCAAGCCTTGCAGGCGTGGCTGTATGGCTGCCGGGAAAAGTATGAAGGAGTGCGCTGAGCGCGAGGGAAACCAACGCCACCTACAGGAAAGTCTAGGTGGCATTGAGCGAAGCGGGGAAGGAGAAAAGAGGCGAAGCTTCGCAGTGGAGGAAGGTAGGCAGAGGTGTACTGGGTTGACTTCCTGTGGCAATTGCTACGTGATCGCGCCCTATGCTGTATGTGCGAGTAAAAGCGTGCGACGGGGAGCCGACGATGACGGCTCAATCTCGCGCGCACAAGCGAGGAAAGCGGGGAGCAAGCGCGATGTCTTCCCACCGGAGGGGGGGGGGGGGGGGGGGCTTACTCCGGTGGTTTATGCTAATGGCGTGGCCGCGTGAGGCCTGTCATGTGCGCTATAACACCCATACGCTTGCACGTGACCCGCGTTCACGAAGTGAAACGTCACTTTATAGTTTTCTTTCTGTGAAAGCGCGCATCGACGCCATGCGCCAGTTGTTGCAGCGGTGACGAGAACGCTGATCGGCGCCGGCCGCACCAATTGAGGCATGCTGCACCGCAACACATGAAGAATGAGCGTTGGCAAGAGGGGAGTGTATATTTAGGTGTTGATCAAGGGTGTTTACGGCGGCCACATTTCAACTTGAAACACGCCAAAACAACAAGGATACTTGGGAAGTTCTTTCCGTCCGTCTAACGGATCTGTAAAAACAGTTGCAGGGAAACATTGAGCGTACATTGAGTCAGTGTTTTGAATTCCGCCCCCATCGAAATGCGGCCGCAGCGGCAGTGATCGAACACGCGACCTTGAGCTCAGCAGCGCAATGCCTTAGACGGCACGCGAGCATCGCCCGCACTGCGGAAGGTTTAGGAAGATGGGCCTACTTTACGTACGTGAAGGCTCCCGTCATGTTCCTACGAAATGCGCCTACTTGAAATGACAGAGAAGAAAGGGCTTAACAAAACGCAGAAAGATTTAGGCGTGGCAATGTTTCCACAAATGGCCTTGCATCTGTCGAGATCAGCTTTTCCAGCGCAGTAGACGAAGAAAGAAAAACACACATACACGGGCGTTGTACTTCTAATTGAGTTTATGAGGAAGTATGCCTGGTGTCATTTGCTTGTCCCATGTATGTCATCCGCTTACTTTATTGGGGAAGCGCCTGTAACTTCAAAGTACAGCCACCTCACCTTCTAAGAAGCACTGTCTTGGTTCTCATCGGTTATCAACCCCGCCTTTTAACAGCGGAGCTGTTTAAGCTCTTCGTTGCGCCGTGTAGCATAAACCGGAAATGTGGGCCGATCCTGGAGGTCGTGCAGAAAGGGTCCAAGCGCAATGGCGCATACCCCTGTGAACTATCGAAGCTGTTTAAGCTCGAAGATGGTCCGTCGAGTGTACGTTGCAAAACCTCCGCCTGACGAGGACGTCACCATGCGTCGCCTAGCAATGGTTCGCCCCTGCTGCGCCGACCGCGCAGAGCCTCGCCACAGCTGCGTGAGCCGTGATGCCATCGCGCGCACCGCATCGCTTCACCTTAGCTTTGCCGAGCCATGGAGGAGAACCAGGTGGCGCCGAGGAGTGCGGACGCATGCACATCGGCTCCTGACAGTTTTCTTTCCTGAGTTTGATAAATTCCATGGATTTTCACCACTTTTGCTACGGTGGTGCATGAAGTCATTCCGGATCGACTGACACCAATTTTTGGCAAAGCGGATCCAGAATTTTTCACTGCGGGCATTGAAAGCCACGACCACGCCGACCCGCCGCGCCGGCCATCTCACCTAACTACATCGAGCCCGCACGCGGTAAACCCGCTGCGCGGCGACAAAAAAAACATGGATCATGATCACGGAACGTCAAGCACCACCTCAAAAACCACATTGGACCCCCAGAATTCCATGGACGTCGTCTCGGAGACCGAGGAAGACCTCTACCCCGCCGCCACGAACGGACAGGTCTCGGCCGCGGTCACGAACACCGAGGAAGATGACCCGAACGGAGGTACGTGGGACATCGCCATGTCTCTTCGTGCACGCAAAAAGGTCAGGAGGCAGGAGCGCACAGCCGAAAACGTCGCAGGGGCCACCGACCCTGCTGGCCTTGAGGGAAAAGTCACGGGAGATAGCGGAACTTCCGGAGGAGCAGGCGGCCGCGGCACTGCTAGCGACCAGAAATCAGCGGACGTAGAGAGAAGGAGCCGCCCGCGTCAGCGTGCGCCTCCTCTCCCTCGGAACGACATCAAGATAATCCTGAAACCGAAACCGGGGCTCGCCGTCCGCGATCTCAAGACATACGAGGTGGCGCGCGCCATCATGGAAGCCGCAGGGGGCTCCGCCGCGGGATTTAAATGCGACGACATGATCATCCGCCTCAGACCGGGCTCGAACATCGTGATCGTCAGCACCGCGCTCGAAGAACACGGGAAACGGATCGAAAAAATCAAGCATCTCAACCTAAACGGCAAGTCCCACCCGATGTCTACCTACGTAACAACCCCCGAATACCTCCTGAAGGGCGTAATACACGGCATCAATACAGACGTCACGGATGACGAAATTATAGACAACATCTGCGTCAGAACGCAAGGAGTGGAGGTGCTCCAGGCCCGGCGCCTGGGGGGAAGCAAAACAGTGCTGCTGATGTTCGACGGGGACGTGTTGCCTCGCTACGTCTACCTCTTCGGCGGCGAGACACCGTGCGTCCCATACCAGCCGACGAGGCAGTACTGCAGGACCTGCCAGGAGACGGGCCACCGCACGGACGTCTGCCCAAAAGCAGTGACGAGCCAATGCGCACAGTGTGGAATGGGGGACCCACCGCAAGACCACGTCTGCAAAACCACTTGTGCCTTCTGTGGCGGGGAACACGCCACCGGGGCCCCAGAATGTCAGAAGAAGCTCAAGCAAATCCAGTCACGGGACCGACCGAAACCGCAACAGCAGCAGCATCGGAGCCGGCCCAATCAGCGGGGGAACATCAAGGAACGCTGGCTGAGCTCGGAGAGGGAGCGCTCAGTCACTCCCGGACGGTCCAAGTCCAGGTCGAGACCGGAGTCTAAGGGGAGATCCAGCTCCCCAGAGGCGAGGCAACCACCACCGCCTCAGCAAAAGCAGAAGAAACTGAAACAAGCTAACAAAGAAATCGAGGTGAGCTGGGCAAAGGTGGCCTCCCAACCCAAACCAGACAACACACTTTCTGCCGAACTAGCGCAGCTAAGGAAAGAGTTAGAAATCACAAGAGTCAGATTAGGCGATTTGGAGAGAGAAAACAGGCAGCTTAAAAAGCAGGTACAAACACCCGCGTTTCATCAGTCGCCCCCTAAATCAAACAACACAACGACGGTGAGCAATAGCACTGCCAAGCCCGCACAGCAGACACCAGTCACGGAGGAAACAGTTAAACACCTGGTAGACACGATAATCCCCCGCCTCACAGAATACATTGATCGGAAATTCGCCGAGCAAGAAGAAAAGATGGAAAAGAGAACACAGGCCATACAAATTGAGTGCAGGCAGCTAATAAGAAAGCAAACAACGGGCACTACTATTAGAGAGAGGGCAGAAAAGTCCTATAATAGGCCCGGACTGCACACCTTCGGACAGGACCCCTCAGTCAGTCATGGCTAGACGCCACAGGGGCCTTGGGGAAACCACAGAGGTCTGGCAGTGGAACTGCAGAGGGTTCCGGCGTAAAAAGGGATTGCTGGAGCAGCTGGTTAAGTCCCAACAGACGCCGCCGGCCGCAATAGCACTCCAAGAAGTGGGCACTGTACCAAGTTTGCAGGGCTATGAAGCATTTACTGCTTCGGAAGAGCACAGGGTTGCAACGCTAATACACAAATCCGTAACGGTAATCAAACACGATACTGGGGTCGATACGGACATCTCCCACATATTAGTAGAAATTCTGTGTAAGGGCCCAGGACGGCATGGTGTTTTTCTCCTAAACATCTATAGCCCTCCCCGCCAAAGGACAGCGGATTTTACCGGCATAATAGAAGGAGCTCTTCGAAAAGCGGACACCAAACCGCTACTAATCGCCGGGGATTTCAATGCAAGGGACCGGGCATGGGGTTACCCCACCCAAGACGTCAAGGGAAGACAGGTAGTAGAACTTATGGACAAGTGGGACCTACAACTACTCACGGACCCCACAATCCCTACAAGGATAGGGAATAGCGCACAGGCAGACACTAGTCCCGATCTAACAATGGGAAGAAATCTCGTTGGCGCAGTGTGGCTGAACACTCTCAACAACCTGGGGAGTGATCACTACATACTCAGCATCTCTTTTAAAACCCGCAAAATTAGAAGGCAAATTGGTACCGCTGAAGTCACGGATTGGCACGCATACAGGGAACGCACAACAGATGCGGATCTCGATATGGGAACTTTGGACAAATGGTGTGACGACCTCCGCAGCCACAAAAATGTGGTCACCAAAAAGGTGGCCACCACAGAGGAAGCTCCAGGCGTCGATCCGCATCTGCTCCACCTATGGGAAGCCTGCAGAGGGCTCACCAAACGGTGGAAGAGGCAAAAACTAAATAGGAAACTCAAAATCCGCATTGCTGAAATCACCAAGCAGGCAGAGGACTATGCCCTAGAATTGGCTGAAAGTAATTGGAAGAAATTTTGCGACAGTCTGGACGGAACGCTGAGTACGAGCAAAACATGGCGAATACTCAGTGCCATCACAGACCCGACCAAAACTAAGGGCGAAAACAATAAGGCGTTAGAACGCCTGCTCCATACGTACGCAGGCACGGAGGAGAAATTCCTGGCCGAGGTGGAGGAGAAATGTTTTGGAGGAGACATGGCCCCGCGCCCCTACGACGCAGAATATCAAGGAAAGCCCAACCATGCGTTGGACGCCCCCATTAGCGAATTCGAGGTCCGCGCAGCCATCGGGTGCATGACAAAGAATACGGCAGCGGGAGCGGACAAAATCACCAACGCAATGATCAGAAATATGAGCGACTGCTCGATCACGGCCTTTACAAATTCATTAACGAGCACTGGGCACTTGGCACCATACCGCAACAGTGGAAACATGCCCAGGTAATTCTAATCCCAAAGCCCGGTAAGAAATTGGAAGTAGCAAACCTGCGCCCCATCTCCCTCACGTCATGCCTAGGCAAATTGTATGAGAGGGTGATAAACAAACGGCTGCAGGACCATCTCGAAAACAATGACCTAATGCCGCACAACGTCTTTGGCTTCAGGCCCCACCTCTCAGCTCAGGACGTCCTGCTCCAGCTGAAAGAGGAGGTGCTGATACAACCCGCAGCAGGATGCGAGCACGTAGTTATGGCTGTCGACATAAAAGGCGCCTTTGACAACGTGAGCCATCAGGGGATCCTGGACGGCCTCACCGACACAAAATGCGGGGAAAGAATCTACAAATACGTTAGGGCCTTTCTAAGTAATCGCACGGCTGAAATCAAGATCGGCACCCTACAATCGCGACTAATACAAGTGCCACATCGCGGAACACCACAAGGAGCAGTAATCTCTCCAACCCTCTTCAATGTAGCCATGCTAGGCCTAGCTAGGACACTCCAGGACCAGCCGCATATACGGTCCGCTATGTATGCGGACGACATCACGGTCTGGACTACCACAGGCTCGCTGGGGCAAAAGGAAGAGAGACTGCAGGAAGCCGCAAGCATCATCGAGGCATACGTAGTGGAACGCGGCATGCAATGCGCCCCACAAAAATCAGAGTTAATTAGAATATGGAAAGGCAAGGGCAACCAATCGGTCCCAGCGGATATGCAACACAAATTAGAGGTACACTTGGCTGGGAAAAAGATAGAGGAGAAGACCACCATCCGCATCCTGGGCATGTGGGTTCAGTCAAACCAAAGATGCACCGTCAACCTCCACCGCATTCAGACATCCGTAAAACAGGTGTCTAGAATGATCAGAAGGGTCACTAGTACAAAGGTTGGCATGAGAGAAAACGACACAATTCGTCTCGTCAAAAGTCTTATCGAAAGTAGAATGCTATACAGTCTTCCTTACTACAACTTGCTAAAGACTGAGATAGACTCCATAGAAACCTGTCTGCGGGGAGCTTACAAAACGGCCCTGCAGCTTTCCCAAACGACCTCAACGGAACTCCTTATGGCCCTTGGGGTCTCGAATACCTTCGACGAACTCATGGAGGCACAGCTCAATGTACAAAAGTTAAGGCTCACCCAGACAGCAACGGGACGAGACACCCTGCGCAGACTGGGCTTCCGAGACTGCACGAAACTCCATAACAGACAGACGGACCTCACAACCGCCCAGAGAGAAAAAATCACGGTTTCTCCAGTCCCACAAGGGATGGACCCTGTCCTAAACCCGGGACGCAGAGAAGCTAGGGCTAAGCACTACAAGAAAACATATGAGGGCCGGAATAACACATACTACACTGACGCCACAGTACACAGAACACGTACACCATGGTTTGCAGCCACAGTGATAGATAGCAGTTACAAAGAAGTCACGAGTACCACAGCGCGGGCCCACAATATCTGCGAGGCCGAGGAGATAGCCATCGCTATGGCTATTGCAGCGCACGCAAACACAAACGAGGTAGGCCACATCTTGACGGACTCCATGCAGGCGTGTAGAAACTACCGAAACGGTAGGGTCTGCGTGGCAGCCGCCAAGATAATAAATGAACACAAGGACCTTGGCGCAATCAAACTCATCTGGATACCAGGTCATACTGGCATAGGGGGAAATGAACTCGCCCACATGGTGGCCACTGCGCACGCAACATACCAGTGCCACCGCGACAGTGAGGCGAGCATCAAACCCGAACCGGTAGACTGGAGCCGATCGGCAATCCTCGAATATTACAGGAGAGCTCGAATGAAATTCGCCCCACCCCATCGGAAACTAAGCAAAACGGAACAAGTCACTTGGAGAAGGTTGCAAACTAAAACTTACCCGCACCTGCATCTCCTACACAAAATAGATAAACAGAGGTATCCAGATGAGTGCCCGTGGTGCGGGGCCGAGCCCACGCTGGACCACATCACGTGGGAATGCGCCAAGGCTCCTCAAGACAACATTCACTGAAACCACAACGCGAGAGGGATGGGAGGCCCTGCTCTCCAGCTCGGAGGAGGCGGCCCAGAGAGCTGCCACACTCCAGGCCAGCCGCAGAGCACACGCCAGCGGAGCCCTAGAATAGGGGCCCCGACCAACCTGAAGACCGCTCGTCCTATATTTTTTACAATAAATGTTTTCTACTACTACTACTACTGCCGAGCCATGAAGTCACCGCGCCGTGCGAAGTGATTGCAGCGGCTGCGCAGAGGCGGATCTAAGCCGTGGCGTCACTGCGCCGACCCACGGAATAAATAGCTCCGCGTCGCCGCCGCGGCAACACAAAAGCCCCGCCGTCCCTGCGTCTAGCACATCGCCGCGAAGATGGGGTGGCCGAAAAAGAGCGTCACTCCCGAATAAGAGGAAGCGCTGTGCGAAAGCCGCCGCGCCGCTGCTAGAGAGCGCGTGAAACGACTTCGGTCCGATGCCGAGTATCGGGTCGCCGAAGCGGCGGTGAAACGTCGGCGATTCGCAGACGACACGGAGTTACGAGCCCACGAAACCGAGCAAAAACGTTTTAGCGTCCAGATACCTTAATGACGGTGCTCCTTGGGCTGTCGATGATTCCGGGGTGGCCTTGCCTAAAACGTTACCGAGTCTCAAAGCATAACTTCCCCAAAACTCGGCCGAACCGAGATAAAGCTAAGTGAGGTCGCCAGCTTCGCTGTTTGCCCAGTCTTTGCACCACTAGTATGAAGCTGCCCCTAATTGTTTTTCAATTCTCTTCCTAATAACTGCCATAGTGATTACGGATGGGCGGCTGATGAACACACGACAACGCCCTCGCCCTAATTAGCATATAGGGAAGAAACTTGGAGGTTAACAAAGGAGTTAGTGAAGGTGCTAGGAACTGCACAACGAGCGATGGAACAAAAATATCGGACATGCGTTAGTAGACCAGAAGGCCGCGGTTTGGATTAGAGTGCAAACGGGGGCAGCAGATATTCTAGTTGACACCAAGAGGAAAGAAAATGTAGCGGGCAGGCTATGTGATGCGTAAGGCAGATAACCGGTCTTCTACTAGAGCAATAAAATACAAGTGCCGTAAAGGACGGCCGATAATTAAGTGGTGCGATGAAAGTAACAAATTTGCAGGCATAAGATGAGTCAGCTGGCGCACGACAGCGGCAACTGGAGACTGGTGATAGAAGCCTTCGTCCGGCAGCAGACATGAAGTATGGTGGTGATGATGATGATGACCGAAGGCTTTGATATATCGAGATTTTGCTTGCTCAACGGCAGCGGTTCCAAGGTCGATCGAAATGGTCGCGTAGCTTCGGGCGAAAAGCGGTTCAGAGCGAATTGTCACCCACATCAGCAAGGGTGGTTATGGGAGCAGCGATTGAAGCGCGACTATGTATGGAGGGAACGAACAAAACTCTTAATAAATTTTATATACGCATGGCGCGAAAAGAACAACTCTATTTTACTTGATCATTATCAATAAATGCCTTTTTTTCAGCGCCCGCCGTAAGAGTGCCCACCGATAGCGGTGGGCGTTGATGCCGCTATCACTTGCAAAGCAATGCAGCTCTTGAAGTGGGCAGAAAGGGGCACTCGTAAAGTTCACCTGTTACAATACGCCCCCCTCACATGTTGTGTTGCTTTGCTTGTCGACGTATGTCTGAATTTGGTGACGCGTGTAGTTTCATTGTTTGTTAACCTGTTCAGTCAAAAGTAGTGAGTTGTGACCGCCAGATAATTGTTTAGTTTTTTCGTGGGACAGCGCTGGCCGACGAGCTTTGTGTCCGACGAAAGGACGAGCACTTTACGCCCAAAGCGTTCGTCGGCCTCCAAACAAAGTATATTCTGCGCAAGGGTGCGGTTTCGACACCCGTATGGCTGCACTTTTCCTGCATCGGTTTCCGCGCTGAAAGCTCAAAACGCGCATCACGTCGATTAGCGGGGCATTTGAATATACCTCTCTATAATGGCAGGCCCCCCGAAAACAAATTTCGCGCCTTTGAGGACAAAATGACATCACTTCTGTTTTTAACGGATATGGGGTCACATTATTTTTTCTTCCACGGGAAGTCTTCCCTCCTCACACAGATGGCGCTAAACCCCATGAGCTGCCGATGAACCGCCATGTTTTGAACGTATGGGCTTCTATGGAAGCTTAACTACCAGGTGTATTTACATTGGCGTTTCAGTCAAACACCTTTGTTGCCTATTATTGCAATAACAATTATATGGACACTCCAGGTGCATTTCTGCCGTTGGCGTTGCCGTCGCCATGAGGTACTGTGTAAAGTCCAAGGGTGATAAAAAAATGTCGCAGTTTCGCCCGACAGGCGAAGCATCGATTGCGATAGCAAATTAGTAGAGGGCTACTCGGAGTAGGGATAGTCGTTTTATCGGCTGCATAAACTTAGACACATTCGCTTACTAACTGAATTAACAATCGTGGTGTCAGCGCGCACAAGCAAACATGAATAGATCACACTGAATGACCGCAGACAACGACTGTCAAAACGCCGCAGCGGGCGAAGGCTCGAGCGGTCTATCGCTTCAACGGAAACAGCGGCGAATGCACAGCGCATCCAAAGTTCAGAGCCGTGTGGAGATAAGAGACGGTGCGGGCGAGCGACACAGCTGGGCTAAGTACGAGCGCGGTTGTTGGCAGAGTAGAAGTGCGCCCCCCCCCCTCTCCCTCCCGCGCTGCCCGCCCGCTCTGTTGCTTTCGCGTGGGAGATTGAGAGGCAAGATATGCTTTTGGTGCCGGAGCACAGCGCCGCCCTGCCTCCCTCCCTCCCATACCCCCACGGCGTTTCGTGCAACGGTCGCGTTTGCTTTCCGCCGTGCGTTCGCTCTCCGTGATAGCGCGCGTCCCCCGCGCGCTTTCGCCGCGCCCCGTATTTTATCGCCCTTGGAATCTATACGGAACCTCACGGCGACGGCGACGACAACGGCGACGCCGACGGCAGAAATCCGGTAAAAGTGTCCATATAATTGCTATCGCAATAAATCGTCGCCGCGCGCCGTGTCCTGTATGTGATAGTGAAAGCGTGCGAGGATGAGCCGGTGATCGCGGCTCAATCTCGCCTGCGAGAAATGGAGGAAAGCGGGCAGGAAGTGCGCTATTTTCCGTCGCACGCGACGCACCCAACGTTGCGAGGCACTGGGGAGAGGGGAGTCAAGGAGGCGGCATATTACTCCGGCTGCAACTGCGTATGTGGTGGATGCGCGCAGTCGAGCGGCCGTATCTTGACAGCGATCTGTGTTAGGGACACAGTCCACGTGCGTCGGCGGCTCGTAGTTTGTGCGTGCTGTGTGTTCTCGGCACTCAGTTTGCTTTGAAGCGATAGACCGCACGAAGGTAACTTCGCTCGCCCCTACTGACGCGTTTCCTCAGGCCAGCGTGCCGACTGCGAGTGTCCGCGGTCATCGAGTGTGATGTGCGTGCTGAAACCACGCTTGTTAATTTAATTAGCAAGTGAACGTTTAGAAGTTGATATGGCCGATAAAAGTACTATCCTTAATTCGTATGGCTCTCTGCCAATTTGCTTCGCCTTTCGGACGAAACTGCGACATTTATGTTGAGTTTTAACCGTTAAAGGGGTCCTGAACCAATCGTCGGGTTTTATGAAACACAACCTGCTGATAGCATACGCTGCTGTGAACATCTCAGCCAAATGTTGCAGTTGTGAGCGCTGCGGGGAGCCCGCAAGCGGAGCACGAAGTCACCTTTTTCTGAAATGCTCTATTGTAAACAGAAGCGCAGCTTCTCATTCTTTTCTGGGCGCTTTATTTCGTAATATAGCAGACTCCCATACACGGCTGCTATTCGGCAATAGCTGACATCAATCAAGAAGGGTGTTTAGATCAGTGCGCTTCTTCCTACTTGTAGTGAGACGATTGCGGACCGTCACGTTTGTTGACGTGCGGTGCGTTGAAGGATGGAGCCGTAGACGTTTAGGTTTGAAGATAACATATATTAGAACTAAGCACTCTGTAAAATACTATACAAACAGAACGACGCACACACCACACAGTCACTAAAGTACATATAACCCATGCATGCGAAGTCCCTAGGCTACAAGGTTCTTGCTCGCGCTCACGTCCTCGTCGTCTTCAGTAGGAGACCGTGACGGGACGACTTGGTCGCTGAGCAAGACGTAGTGGGTCGACTTGCCGAGATGCTGGGTTAGCGGTGGCGGTGGCTCGAACGTTGAGGAACGGTATGAGATCAGACGACCAGGAACAGTACTGGCCGGGAACAGTCTCGAGATCAGACGGCCAGGAACGGTACTGGCCGGGAACAGTTTCGCGGGCAGGTAGTCGCCGCACTGGAAACCGACATCCGCAGGCGCGCAACTGGTCAGGAGGTTGCCCAACGGTTCACCCGAGCAACCCTCTCGAACCCTGGCTCCTCGAACGCCTTCCGAACCAGTCTCTGCTGCGAACCAGTCTCAGACACCAGCTTCAGCAGGTTTTCGGCACCCCAAACGTCCGCTCTGAGGTTGTCAATAAAAAGCTGGATGGACGCACGCAATCTTCCTGCGAAACATACACATCTCATATCGATGACATCTTCGCTCTTTGTCTCCGTGTTGACGTCACCATGAGAGAATTCGATCGCTTTCGTCCCATCCTAAAGGGCGTTGAACACGTCGCGTTCAGCGCACTGGCGATCTAGAATGCCACTATCCTTGACGACCTCATCGCGACTTGCCAACACCTGGATGCCCTGCAGGCTATCCGTTTACAGCCTGACGCCTGTGACACACATCTTTCCTCGGACACGGACCTGCGTATGCTGATTCAGGCTCGCATACGCGAATAGCTCCAAGCGCATGGGCTGCTCAGTACTCCCGTCACTCAACCTCAATCTTCGGTTCCTGGCATGTGCGACAGCATCTTAGAGAACTCGCCTCTATGGTCTGCGCTGCGACCTGCGGCCCTCCAACACCGCCGACATCATATTACCCAGGTTCCTGCCATGCAACCAGCTTTCGTACAGACAGCGCTTTCTGCCCCTGGTACCGCTCATAACCACCTGGTGTCTAGCACCCCGTGCACCTGCCCCCGCATTTTGCTCTGCCTTGCGTTCGCCCCACCCAACTTGTTATTATGCGGTATTCGCAGCCATACTCGTATATCGAGGTTTTGTCGAAAACGCCAGTAGGACGAACGCCGTGGCTAGAATATTTATAAAAGAGACCCGTTGCTTCCTCCGAGTCAATACAAACGCCGACCTTCACCAAGCTCCTTTTCACCGCCTACCAATTGCGAAGCGTCCCGTCACTGCCGTCACGGGGGCCGCCGCTCTCGCATACCTCTCCGACGCTCGACATCGTCCCTTGTTGCGACGCCGGATCCTTCAAGCTCGACCGGCGTTACTGCTGGGTAGTGTGGCGTTCTCGGCAGACTGCAGGCGTCCGGTAGACCATGGCGATCAGGCAGGGGCAAGGCGATTTCTTAGTGCGAACTTGCACAGTTTATTTCATGGATGATGAAGGTTAGAAAAGAAGAGAATGAATGAAAAAATACATGGCGCGGCCGCTTAAATAGGCCTGCTAACATCGTAGGTGGGATTTTGCTCACGTGAAAGTCACGTGACAGGCACTGAGTTCAGTCGGGGGTGAGGTAGCAGCTCCCTCTCTCCTAGGCGACGTTTCCGGGGCTTAAGGCTTCTGTCGTGCATCGTTCGCTCTCTGGGCTTTGTCTGGGCGCAAGTACGCAAAGGGTGGTAAACAATGCGACACGAGGCCTCGGTGGTACACAGTTCGGGGAAGGCGGAACCCCTCGCCTGCAAGGCGCGCGCACACACACAAAGGGGCCATAAATCACTGCGACTCACCCGCCAGATTGAGGATCACTCCAGACAACCATAGGAAATCAGGGGTTCATCCTTTGTTGGTTTAGGCATGGTCCTCCGATAATTTCCCCTGCAGGCGTCACATGTCAATCGTATTGAACGAACTGTCATACGTCCATCGTAGTCCTTTTTGACACGGGGCGTGACATGTCAATCGTAACACCCTCCAACCGGCCACCCGCACCCTGACTACCGATAGGAAAACTATAGATGGCCCAGTTTTTTGGCGGGAAAGCTGCATGGCTCGCACAGACTACACTTCTTTTAGAGTGCCCGGTAATAGTGCTTGTGGAATGTGTGCCAATTGAAGCATTGATTGATACAGGAGCTGTTATTTCTATTATTCACGATGACTTGGGCTCTCGCCTACGCAAGATTACTACCCCTTACAACGGAGCTCTTCTGCGGGGTGCAAATCATGTCATGTCGTAAGACGGTGCACCGTCTCAGTTTCCATTGACGGGATGCGCCACCATATTCAGTTGTGCTGACATGTTTATTCTAGGTTTTGACTTTCTCTCTGCTGCACTTGCTTTCATCTCGTGCCAACGACGACTCGTTCATTTGACGGAGACCAACAATTCAGACGACGTGTACCAGTCGCGCCTTCGCTTACGAACAGCTGACGATTGTGCGGTACTACCTGGCCACAAGCAGCTTCCTGTAGTTAATTAACTCTGACGTCGCCGATGGTGGCGTCCTACTTGTGCCGTCAGTTGCCTATCCAAAGAGATTGCATCAGCATCCAGCTTTGTTCGCTTCACCAACGGCACGGCCACCTTGAATACGCGTATACTGTTGTTCGACGACCACCTACAGCTATAAATTCGGTTCCTGCTTCTGTTCTGGCCAGTGCAATCAGCACCAACCTAACGGCACAGTAGACGGAGGAGTTACTGCCTCCTTCGATGTGCATTTTCCTCTTCAGGAAGAGACTTTTGTGACCGCTCATTCATACACACAGATGAAACTTCGATCGTGCGTCGCCGATCATATCGAGTTTCTTCCGCCGAACGCCAGATCGTTGATACCGACGTAGCCGACATGCTGAAATGAAGCATAATCCGCCCCTCTTCAAGCTCTTGGTCGTAGCCTGTCGTTTTGGTGCGTAAGAAAGACGGGTGGGTGCGATTTTGCGTAGAATACCGTGCCTTAATCAAAGTAACCCGGAACGTTGTGTATCCCTTGCTGCGAATCGATGATGCGCTAGATTCATTACAAGGCGCTGAGTATTTCTCCAGCATTGATCTACGCTCCGGCTACTGGAAGATCCCCTTGAACGAAGCAGACAACGAAAAAACCGTCTTTGCCACACCCGATGGACCTAACGAATTTAACGTAATGCCTTTCGGTCTAAAGCGATCCCGCAACACTTGAGCGAATGATTGACACTGTACTATGGGGCCTAAAGCGGAGACTTCTTTATGCTTTCGTGTACCTTCCATAAGCACTTGCAGTACCTTGACGAAGCCCGTACATGGCTGTCAGCAGCTGGCCTTCGGCTGAATACAAAAAAAAAAATTTCGCCAGCAAAACCATTGAAATACTCGGACACCTTGATAGAAAGAAGGGTATTCGAACTGACCCCGATAAGATTACCGCTGTTCTCCGCTTTGCCAGGCCGCAACGAGTCAAAGACTTAAGTAGCTTTCTTGGCCTAGCTTCGTATTTTCCCGCCCTTTATACGTAACTTTGCCACCATTTCGGCGTCGCTACATCAACACCTTCCTTCTAGAGCTTCCCTGCGTATGGTCGGACGAATGCCAAACTGCGTGTGATGCCCTCAAGTGTGACCTCAAGTGCGAACCTCCGGAGCGTAGATCAAGGCTGGAGAAATACTCAGCGCCTTGTAATGAATCTAGCGCATCATCGATTCGCAGCAAGGGATATACAACTTTCCGGGTTATTTTGCGATATCGGTATCGCCGCTGTTCTTCTGCAACGTCAGAAAAATTCCGAAGCACGTGTGGTCGCAAACTCGTCGCACGCTGACAGCTGCAGAGAAAAATTATGCCATTACCGAGTAATAATAATTCGCCGTTGTTTGGTCCATCCCAAAATTTCTTATCTACACGGCCGCCCCTTTGCGGTCGTTATACTGATCACCGTGCCTCGTGCTGGTTGGCAACGCTAAAATATTTTTCAGGTCGTCTTCGTCGTTAGATACTTAGTTGACAAGAAAACACCAGGACATTGATGCTCTCTCTCGCAGTGCCCTACCACAATCTGCAACATCTGCTTGTTTACCACCTTCCAGAGCAAATCTCAGGACGCGTATACTGCAGTTCCTTCGCTAGTAGCACTCCACCGACTCACATCTAACCATACTCATACGTTCGCATCTTGTCAACGTAGTGACTCCTACTGCCACTCCATTATGGAAAGTCTCCGCGGATCATCCTGTGCAACCATGCTCGACTCCGTCAGCAAGTGAAGAAATTCGAGATCGAAAATTCGATGCTACACCGAAACGTGTTTCATCTCGAAGGACACCGTTAGCTCTTGTCATTCCCCGATCACTTCGCGCCCAGATACTGGAGTCCTTTCACAACGATCCCACGGCTGGTCACTTTGGTTACCATAAAACATATCAGCGCATCCGCAGCCGCTTCTTTTGGCCTGGACTTGCAACCAGCATAGCGGAATACGTCGCTTCCTGCTCCATCTGCCAACACCGTAAGCGACTGACCTCACCTTTGGCTGGACTGCTCCAACTATTACCATGTCCTGAAGCTCCTTTCGCAGTCGTTGGTATCTACTTGTATGGATGGCTACCCATATTTAACTAGCGGTAGCCGATAGATAGTCGCAGCCGTAGACCACTTGACACGGCACGCTGAAACAGCCGCATTACCTTTAGGGCCCGTAGGGGAGGTTGCGGCCTTTTAAGCCGAAAGCCTTAGGTCTCGGTTTCAAAGTTGCGTTGTCAGGTACAGAAAGTCACGTGACCCAAGGAAGGTCAGAAGCGAACCAAAACATTCCAGTCGCGTATAAGGGATGATTAATGATAAGCAAAGTTAATAATTGATTAGAAATTGTATTAAGGTGGATTAGTGTGAAATCAGGTGGATCTACTGCGCTTGCCTTCTCTTGGTATCGCAAAGTGCAAGCTGGAATCAGCTAGCACAAGACAGGGCTAATTGGAGATCGCAGGGAGAGGCCTTCGTCCTGTAGTGGACATAAATATTGTGAGCGCATTTTGGGCATATCGTCGTCGTCATCTGTACAAACGACTCATCATCTTGTGTGAGCGCTATTTGTGCATATCGTCGTCGTCATCTGTACATACGACTCATCATCATCCTTTGTCTCACGCGGTGCTTCGTCTCTGCTTCGGGCGGCTGCTCGGAAATAAAGGCATCGCATCGGTCGACGTCTCACAAGTGGTGGAGTGGGCTTCCGATTCCCACGTCCTCTTACTTTCCCGATTCCCCTGGAGCTCCGGTCCGGTCGTATTTACTCTCGCCTACCACGGTGATGGCAGAAACCAACCCATCCACCAGTGCTGCTACCACCACTGCTCAGCCAGCTGGGCCTACCTGGACGGTGAACACCAAACACCGTGATCCTCCCGTCTTTGCAGGCCTCCGCGGCGATGACGTAGAAGATTGGCTCGATCACTACAACAGAGCCAGCGACGTCAACCATTGGGACGACACGCACAAGTTGCGGTATGTCTCTTTTTACCTAACCGAAGTTGCGAAGACGTGGTTTTTGAACCATGAAAGTGACTTTTTGGATTGGTCATCATTCACGCAGCAATTTCGCCAGATATTCGGCATGTCGTCTGGACGCTCCGAAATCGCGAAACAGAGGCTGGCAACGCGCGTACAAGAACAGGACGAGTCCTATACATCCTACATTGAGGACGTCCTCGCTCTCTGCCACCGCGCACAGAGTGACATGGCGGAAGCTGACCGCGTTCGCCACATACTGAAGGGTATCAACACAGTCGCATTTAATGCTCTCGTCATGCAGAGCCCAAACTGCTTTGGTGATATTATCACAGCATGCCAACGTCTAGACACGCTCCAGTCTATTCGTCTGCCACGCGCCTCTTGCGACCCTCGTCTCAACGGTGATGCCTTCACGGACATCTTTCGGGACCTGCGACGCTTGCGACCGTTCGCCCCGCTCCTTCTGGACTGCGTGACATCATCAAGGACGAACTGGCGTCGATGACAAACGATCAAATGGACGAGTCTGCTGGACCATGTCGTCCAAGTTATGCCGAAATTGCCTCCCGGCCTCCTTCGGCCATTCAGTCTCCACCTGCCGAAGGTTACCACGACTCCCTAGTTTCCCTGGTGGCGTATACTCCTGCACAGCCGTACTACTCTCCGTGGCGGTCGTCGCGCCCGGTTTGTTTCTACTGCGGTATTCGGGGCCACATTTCTCGCTACTGCCGTCGGCGTCAGCAGGATGAAAGGCGGGGCTATGCTACCTTTGAGCGGGACAGCGCTCCTAGGTTTGAATCCTACGTTCCCGGGCCTCACCCAGGAGAAAGGCGAGGCTACGCCATCTTTGAGCGAGACAGGACACCAGGGTTGCATTCCTACGTTCCCGGACCGTACATAACCTCTTCTGGTCGCTCTCCTTCACCTTCGCAGGACATGGCTCGAGCATCCCGCTCGCCCCGGCGTCGCTCTCCTTCACCTTACCGCCGTTCCTCGTCGCCCTTGCGTGCTGCTTCCCATGTTGTGGACACCCGTTCGGAAAACTAGAGGCTGCAGTTTTTTGGAGGAGAAACTGCATCGTATCGAACTGTCCCCATTCCTCCTGCTCGCCTCGCCAATTTGCTCTCCGTTTGTGTGGAGGGTGTTTGTGTCGACGCCCTTGTAGATACTGGAGCCGCTATTTGTGTGAGCGCTATTTGTGTGAGCGCTATTTGTGCATATCGTCGTCGCCCGTACCGTGGGTCACCTTCGGAGCGAAAAGTTATAGAACAAGTGAATGACATGCTGACACGCAACATTATAAGGCCTTCAGCAAGCCCTTGGTCTTCTCCTGTTGTGCTTGTCAAAAAAAAAAGGAGGGTTCTGTGCGCTTTTGCATCGATTATAGGGCGCTAAACAAAATTACCCGTAAGGATGTTTATCCAATGCCTCGTATCGACGATGCTTTGGATACCTTACAAGGTGCCGAGTACTTCTCGAGCCTTGACTTGCGCTCCGGATATTGGCAGATTCCAATGCAGGAGCCAGTTAAAGAAAAGACTGCGTTTGCTACACCTGATGGACTTTTCGAATTTAAAGTGATGCCTTTTGGACTGTGCAATGCACCAGCTACGTTTGAACGTACGATAGATACAGTACTCGGTGGCTTAAAATGGAAAACCTGTCTTTGTTACTTGGACGGAATTGTCATCTTTTCGTCGAGTTTCTCCCAGCACCTACAACGTCTAGACCAAGTTCTCACGTGTCTAGCAAAGGCTGGTCTCCAACTCAATACTAAAAAGTGTCGCTTTGCAAGCCGAAGCATTAAAGTATTGGGCCACCTCGTCAGTAAGCATGGCATCCAGCCTAATCCCCATAAAATCGCTGCAGTGCTGCAATTTCCGCCACCAACCACACTTAAAGAACTCCGCAGCTTTCTAGGACTGGCGTCCTACTTCCGCCGCTTTGTTCGTGACTTCGCCACCATCGCCGCTCCTCTACATAAACTTCTTACTTCGAGCACGTCCTTTGTGTGGTCGGACGACTGTGAAGCCGCCTTCCAGACCCTCAAACGACTTCTCACGGCAGGGCCCGTGCTCCGTCATTTCGATGCAACCGCCCCTACTATTCTACATACTGATGCCAGTGGGCATGGAATTGGTGCTGTCCTGCTGCAGCGGAATCGGAAGTCTGAAGAGCAAGTCGTGGCTTATGCAAGTCGTGCTCTTTCTCCTGCTGAGCGTAACTACACGATTACAGAACAGGAATGCCTCGCCATCGTGTGGTCAATACAAAAATTTCGACCCTATCTCTACGGCCGCCATTTCACAGTTGTGACCGACCATCATGCTCTTTGTTGGTTGTCGTCCCTGAAAAACTTGTCTGGACGCCTCGGCCGTTGGGTACTGCGCTTGCAGGAATATGACTTCACTGTCACGTATAGGTCCGGCAAACAACATCAAGATGCCGATGCTTTGTCGCGCTGCCCGCTGTCCCTAAACGCCCATGCTTCACCTTCGGTCTGCACGTCACCATCTAGCCACACGTCTCAGCACACGTCCCGTAGCCCGGGACAGTCGGTTGCCTCAGTTGACTTTCTTCCGTCTACTGACCTCGTCTCACTCCAACGTACTGACCCATACTGCCGTACGCTGATCGACCGACTTACTGGCTTGGCACGACCCCCCAACAGTCGCTTAAGACGACAACTTTCACGTTTCAAGCTTCAAGGTGGAGCGTTATTTCGATCAATCTACCATCCTTCCGGTAACCGATGGGTGCCAGTAATACCTCGCTCACTTCGACTCCAAGTATTGGAAGAATTTCACGATGACGCGACGGCTGGCCACTTGGGCTTTCATAAGACCTATGACCGCATCAAAACGCGTTGTTTCTGGCCGGGCCTTTCCACCTCAGTCGCCAAATACGTTGGCTCCTGCGCGTCATGCCAACACAGAAAGCGCTCGACATCCCTTCCAGCCGGTCCTCTGCAGCCTCTACCATGCCCGTCCACCCCCTTCGAAATTCTGGGCATGGACTTGTACGGACCCCTCCCACTCACGCCCGCTGGTGACCACTGGATCGTTACCGCAGTGGATCATTTAACGCGGTACGCTGAGACAGCGGCTCTTCGCTCTGGTACTGCCTCCGAAGTCGCCGAGTTTTTCGTGCACGGTATCGTTTTGCGCCACGGCGCACCTCGTGTCCTCCTGAGTGACCATGGCAAGACGTTCCTATCCCACGTCCTTCGTGAAGTCCTCCAGGCCTCTGACACCACCCATAAGACCACATCAGCGTACCATCGGCACACAAACGGTCTTACAGAGCGTTTTCATCGAACTTTGTCCGACATGATGTCAATGTATGTTCGACCCGATCACGCCAACTGGGACACCATCCTACCTTTCGTGACGTTTGCGTATAATACTGCCGTCCAACGTACAACCGATTACAGCCCCTTCTTCCTTGTGTACGGTCGTGCGCCGTCTTTCGTCTTGGACACTACACTCCTTTCAGCACCTGCTGCTCCATGCGCGTCTTTTCTTGAAGAATTTGCTGCTCGCATCGCCCGCTACCGTGAAATTGCTCGCGCCAACACCGCTGCCATTCAGGAAAAAAGGAAAATTCGCTATGATGCGACGCGTCGCGTTGCTTCGTTCCGCTCAGGCGACGAAGTTCTTTTATGGACACCTGTTCGCGCTCCGGGCCTCTGTGAAAAGTTTCTCCACAGATATCTCGGCCCCTACACCGTTTTGCAAAGGACTTCGGCCGTTAACTACCGCGTCACTCCTGTCAGCTCACCTACTGACGGCCGCCGCCGCACTACGGAAATCGTTCACGTATCTCGCCTGAAACCCTACATTCGCTGTACCTACCCTTTCTAGCTTGCGGTCTTGCTGACCGCTTTCCTGAAGGGGGGGGAAGTTAGTGTGAGCGCATTTTGGGCATATCGTCGTCGTCATATGTACAAGCGACTCATCATCTTGTGTGAGCGCTATTTGTGCATATCGTCGTCGTCATCTTTACATCGCGACTCATCATCATCCTTTGTCTCGCGCGTTGCTTCGTCTCTGCTTCGGGCGGCTGCTCGGAAATAAAGGCATCGCATCGGTCGACGTCTCACAATATAGGCTTATGATGATGATGATGAAGGTCGAATAAGGTGGATGAAGGAGGATTAAGCTAGTATGGATTAAGGTGGATTAGCGTAAATAGGGTTGATTAAGGTGGATTAAGTTGTATTAAAGAGGATTAAGGTGGATTAAAGGGGATAAGTGTGGATTAAGGTCGATTAAGGTGGATTAGAGTGATTTAGGAGCATTTAAAAAGATTAAATTAAATTGCAGTAGGCTTTACAAGGCTTTCGCCTTCGCGTATCTCAGGCGATAGCTAAGGACACGTGAGATAGTTTTTCTTGGAAGCCATCGTTTTACGTCGTGGATCCAGCCTCACGTGTCCTTCTTAGTGACCGTTGCGAAACCTTCTGCCGTAGCTCCTGGATGATGTCCTCCGTGCGTCCAACACCATCCATAAGACGACTTCCAGTTACCACCTCCAAACTAACGGCCTCACAGAGCGCTTTTATCGCACACTATCCGACATGATATTGGCACGCGCACTTTTCTTTAGGAGCGAAGCTCCTTAGGCTCTCCCGATGTCCGTTGTCGCCGTCGCCGTCGTAGCTCCCCGTCACGCACGCAGCGCGCATACCGACCACGCACAGGTGTTGCGCTGCGCTGGCGGCGCTCCGAAACCCCTCTCCGAGCAAGCGCACGACGTCATGCGCAGAACCGTTCGCAGAGCGCACGCAGTGCGCATACCGACCGTGCGCAGGTGTTAGGCCGGCGCCGTTGTCGCTACAGTTAGCACTGCAGAATGGAGGAGCGCGAACGTAAGCGCAAACGTCGTGACTCTTATCCTACACTTCGAGAACGAGACGCGGCAGCCCAACGGCAACGTCGCGAAGCTAACCCCGAGCTACGAGCACGAAAAGCAGCAGCACGCCGGCAACGGCAGCAAGACCCCGAAGCGAAAGCTCGAGCAGCAGCCGTAATCGTCCAAGGAGCTTCGCTCCATCATCAGCATTCACTTCGTGGATCGGCTGCCAATTTTTCTTTCTTCGGTGACAGCTTTCACCGGCTAACCAACGTTATCGCTCAGCGCAAGACGCGCCTGCATGATTGGAACTTACTGGAATGTCATCGATCGATGGCTCTATGTTGTCTGTTGTCACCTAAGCTTGTGGAATCTGGTTGTATGCATGACGCGAATTGTGTAGTACTTTCTGGAAGACACACGGGCACCAGCGATTACTCTGTAAACTTCGATCACTCATGTAAAAAGCCGACGAGCTTGACCGGCAGATCAAATTTCGCCGATCGCCGATTGTGCTCGCCGCTATCGTTGTGCTTTAAGCCGCAGTCTCCGCCGCCGCCGTAGACTGCGGCTGCGCAGGGTGACTTTCAACGTGGCTCTGAGGCGGAAAAAAAATAAAGAAGTGAAAGTGCGTGCTATCATCGTCCAATTGGAGATACAGGAGAGAGAGAAGTGGCGTTGAGCAAAGGATGGCGGTACTTTTCTTATATAGGCGATTTTACTCAGACCCAGCTATGGGTGATACGCAGCGGCCGCCGTCGGAAACAAAGCGGAAAGGGGGGATGCTGTTCTAACAACTGTTCGCATTCCCGCCGTGCGTCTGCAAATTGCGGAACTTCACATCGCCAGCAGACAGTGATAACACTGTTAGATATTGCGTCACTGACAACTGGGTGCGTCGATTCAAATAAAGAATCGGTTTGAAATACAGGGCAAGCTTGGTCTAAGAGTACTATCAGGCAGTTGCGCGCAAAAAAAATGAATGAATGAAAGAAAAGAAAATGAATCGGTGTAAGTCACTGTCATGAGCCAAAAAAGGAATAAAGAAAGAAGAAGGAAAAGCAGAAGATAAGAAGAGAACAAGAAGACACGTGTAGTCGGTGGTAGAAATAAAGAACGAAGAAGTTAGAAAATAAGAGCGTCTGAATAAAAGGAATACAACATGAAAGCAAAAGAAGCGCAAAAGTGCACGCGCAACTACGTGGCCAATGGGAGAAGGGACACGTAGCCGAAGAGAGCAGCCCAGCTACGCTCTGGGCCGAAAGCAGGCAAAAGGAGCTGAAGGTGGTACAGGACGGGTGGATCGCGGAGGCGGCGACAACACGGTTGAAGCTGTTCTTCAGCTGCAGCGGCCACGACCCGCGAGCTGAGCGGACGACGTCCCACCGGAAGCCGCAGCTGCAGGCTGACGGCGCTGCTTCCCGGTTTCCCTGCGGCTACGATCCGCAGGCTTGCGGACTTGACCGGGCGCTCCAGGCGCCCGGTCAACTCTAGGAGCCCGGCCAGCTCAACCGAGGGCCGAACGTCAGAATCAGTGACGCCGACTCTACGACGCATCAGCGGGCCCAACAACGTGTCGCCGGAAGCAGCGACGACGACGTGACGTGGCCGTCGAGGGTCTTCATGTAAATATTTTGAACTGCTTCCCGACGCAAAATGTTGCCATAACATTCAGTGAATGTGCACAAATGTCGGTGCATAACGTTGCCTACATGCTGCTAATGTCCGCTTTTTTGATCGCCAGACAACGTTGGGCCGTAAAGTTGTGGCAGCATTGAGCAGCACATTCATGACGTTGACATAACGTTAATGAAACTTCCTGACAACGTAATGTGGATGTTGCCGTATGTCACTTGAGCTTTCAGGCAACGTACGTATGTGACGTTCAAGCAACACTCAAATGACATTGCAGAATATTTTAGACATACATAACAGCAGTGCTGTCAGCATGACACGGCTGACAGCACCGCAAACCCTTAAATTTATATTTGCTTGACAGATTATGCATTCTAGTAGTTTTCATGTTGCATATGCATGAAAATGTGAAACAAGAATTGGTGAAAAACAGCATTCTTTTACGTATATATATTGTGTATCTTACCAAGATATCTGTGTATTTTACTATGTGGTGGTAAGATACACAAGATATATATGTAAAAGAATGCTGTTTTTCACCAATTCTTGTTTACATTTTTATGCATATGCAGCATGAAAACTACTAGAATGCATAATCTGTCAAACAAACATAAATTTAAGGGTTTGCGGTGTTGTCAGCCGTGTCATGCTGACAGCACTACTGTACGGGCAGCTGATTTGTCTTGCACTATATACAGTACCAACTTGCCCTAATGCAGAATCTTTAAAGTTTTTCACATGGTGGTTTGCCTGACTTGTCTTGCTGTTGTCCATAGCACATCATATAGATGCTGACTGCAAGTAAAAGTGCATAATGCAAAGCTACAAAGTGGTTCATAAGAACACGTTTTCATTTTGGCTATAACAGCAAGAGAGCAGCATGTACGTCCAGTGTGCAGAGGTTCTCGTATAAAGGGTCTCACAGCAGGAAAGTAAAAATCTTCCACAAATGTTCATTTTCTTTAAACATATCATTTAAGCTTAGGCCACAGAAAAAATCAGTTTCTTTGCTTCCGACTTACTGCTCTAAAAATCATGTGTCGGTAGCTGCATGTGCTTTCACGAAATTGAATAATAGCCAACATCAGCTGCTAAGAACAAACGCTAGTATGTAGGAATTGTTTGTGCAGGAGGAATATGTGGTGGTTGAATATGCACCCATGAATATGCATCGGTCCACCTTAAATAATAGTAAATATGTCATAGACAAACCTGGCTATAATGTTAAACCATGCATTTATTTACCGTCTGCTTGCATTATACTGGCAAACAAATAATCACACTTAGATAACAGTAACTTAGAAAAACAACGTGAACAGCACTGATAACACAAATATATTTTTCATTAAACATCAAGGTATTGTATCACATATTAAGACACTCTACTAACAGCTACAACACAATATTTGTTGCCTTCCCATTTAGGTCAGACTTCGAAATTTGTTGCTTTTTTGTCGAGTTCCCTTATTTCAATGGCAGAACACAATTTATACGTCTTAATAACAGCACAAATACTGGCCTTCACTTTGTAATGTACAAAAACACAGCACAGTACCACTGCAGTTGGATACTATGTCCTGCCAAGCATCCAGCCGGTCTTTTTGCCTAAGCTTGCAGCAAGTGTGAAGGAGTCAACACAGCCCAGGGGGTAGAGTAACAAAGTCATCCAAGCACTGACGGCCACCTTCACTTTTGCAGAGGATGGTCAGCACCACAAGCGATACACATATGCTTCCCTCGGTAGCTTCACTTGCATCCAGAGACCTCACTGGTTTCCAAGTAAATAATGCGGTAACCTGCAGAGACATGAATTACATCAAACTATGAAGTGCCATCTGAAAAACTGAAGTAAGCCATGTTTACTGTGAAAACAAGCTATAAAAATGCTTACAAACCACTTAAGCTTCACATAACTGTGAAACAAACAATAGTGACCTTACGCAGGAGAATAATGCACAACATTAAAAGCATATTTCAGTAAAACCTAACCATTATAGCCATAAGTTTGGACACAAGAGCAAGGAAAGCACAATAAACAATACCCACAACTTCGTTTATTGCGCTAAGGAGTTAAAACCTTGGTATCAATATATTCCTTTAACATAAAGCTTCCTTGCAATGCCACGGCTGCTTGTTACATCCAGTTCAGTCTTGCAAGAGAACAATATTTAACAAATGAAGTGAAGGCTCTACCATGATACCAAAACCACATTTCATTCGTGATGAAAGTTCCAATGAGTGAGTGATAAATTTGACTTGTTGGTACAACATATTGGTGACTTGCAGCACAGATATTGACGACAGAAACGACGAGACAATAGAGGTGTGCTAACTTGCAACAAAACGCTTTGTTTTAGGGCGACCCATGTTTATAGCCGCCACTCATCACATTGCACAAGCGTAATTCACACCCTTAGGAAGGTGAAGTCTGTGTCTGATAAGTGTACAGATGCTGACACACACAGAGCCAAGTCGTGCAATCTTTTCAGCCTAAATAATTTCACGTGTTAGTTGATCATTGCTTTTGCTGACAACAGTACAGCGAGCAAACAATGGTTCACAGGCACACGAACTGCAACAACATGCAAGCCAACTGTCACACACGTTTTTCTTGACATTGTATGAGTGTTCTCACAGCCGGTCATTGATGCAGCGTCCTGCTTGACCTATGTACTGTTTACCACAAGAAAGAGCGGTACACTAAACCATGCTTTAACGTAGGTGACGAAGAGATTTTTGTGCTTTTTGTTACACTTGTGTGCTGCGCTGCCACATTTTTGATTACACAACTTTATAAGCTTTTGAGGTGCAGAGAAGACAACTTTGAAACGATCTGCAGTTTTTATGATACTGCAGCTTATGAACGTATGGTATGACAGCCACTTTATGTGTGTCAGATAGATGCAGTGACCACATGGCAACCACTCGGCGCATGCGCTTTTCAGAGTAGAGGTCATAAGGTCACTGCATCTGACAGAAATAAAAACTGGCCGTCATACCCTACATTCATAAGCTCTCACAATATCAAGAAAATTGCATATCATTCTAAAGTTGTGTAATCAAAGGCAATGTCGCAGCACGCCACACATATGTAACAAAACACCAAATTCTGTTCGTCACCTGTGTTAGCAACGGGGTTTATTGTAGCTCTCGTTCTTGTGGTAAACAGTATATAGGTCAAATGGGACGCTGTATTAATGACCAGTTGAGAGAATGCCAAGAAAAACGTGCGTGACGGTAGGATTGAATTTCATTGCAGTTCGTGTGACTCTGCATCGTCGTTTGCTCAATGTACTGTTTCCAGCAGAAGCGGTGATCAACTAACACATGAAATAATTGAGGCTGAAAAGATTTCGCGACTTGGCTGTGTGTATCAGCACACCACTGTACACTTTTCAGACAAAGAGCTAACTTTCTTCCTAAGGGTGCGAATTGCGCATGTGCAATGTGGTTACCAACGACTATAAACATGGGCCGGCGAAAATAAATGTTTTTGTTAAAAGTTGCCGCATGTCTGTCGTCTTGACTCTGTCGTTGCCTACATCTGCACTGCAATTCACTGATAAATTTGTACGTGCATAGAAACTACTGGCTTGAAAGACTATATAGGGAAATGGGGAAAATAAAGGAGAAAGGCAGAAATCACAAAAATGGTCCATCCATGCCTCTCGTGTATGAAGTCTCAGACAGAGTGTGCTGGTCTGGGCTGGTTGATACATCATTAGTACGGGAAAAACAGCGCTAGGACGGGACGAAGTCAGTACGACAGACAAGGAGTGAAGTGTTGCATGTACTGTAGTGTTGAAGTAGACTGTACACGTGGACTGTAGTGTCGACTGTAGTGAAGAACTGTAGTGTCGCGTGAGCTGTTGTTTTTGTGTATTGTCCTAATGTGCAGCTTCAGATATGTCTAAACAATGTCTTTGTAGCCTGCAGAACTCCTACAATAAATGTTTTGTCATCAGTCGAGTGCCTGAGTGTCATGTCGAGCAGGTAACGTGTTGTAGCACTTGCATCTTAGTGCGGCGAGTCCTCACCTTTGGACTTCCTTGATATAGATCTGTGGTTCCTCACTGCAGCAGTACAAGATGTTATGGTGTAAGCTTTTCTTGAAAAGATGCCACTTGGCAAGCCCGTACTTTATCAGAGGATAGCTGGGGTGTGCCTTAGCGAAAAAAAAGAACAGCAAAAGGCAGTTTTATGTCGGCTACCTTCACAACAATAAAGCGAAAAATGACGCATATATACAGTCAACCCTTAGTAACTTGACTTCGGTTAATTTGACTTTTTACTTTTGAATGCAGCGCAGTGTGCAAACAAGAAACCACATATTGGTATGGAACAAAACACACTTATTCGAATGCATAAGCACGTCATTTTGGTGAATTCAGCCTCTACAGTGTCCCCTTGTCGTAACAAAGGAGAGGAAGGGGGAGACTCTCACCCCCTTCCTCTCCTTTGTTACGACGGACCTTTTAAAAGCGGCACACCGCCACCTCCGAAGAATACCCCCTGAAGAAGGAGCCGAATTGGTTCCGAAACGTCGGGCTAGTAAATTTCCTTATTTGGTTGGAGTCAATCTTTAAGTCTTAATCAATTTTCCCAACCAGACAGGTAATTCTGTCGAAATGTTTAGCTTCTTTGAGGTTGTAGTCGGATTCTGATTCCAGCTTTTTTTTAGCTCATTTACATTGTTCAAAAGTTTGCTTCGCCGACACGCTGCTCGCACGGCTCTTTTTTGAAAAATGTCCAGTTTCTGCTGCCGCTGCCTTTGCCTACGACCTTCCTGGCTCACCTCTCTGGTCAACCTAAGTTTAAGCTTCGAGCAACGGCTGCAGTTTGAGTTTGTGTTAGTACTTCACAGCAGCTGCTTCTTCCTTCGTACAGCAGCCCTCCTGCGCATACTTTATTTTCACAGCCCTGGCACACGTTCAGTGCGTCAACATGCGCGAGCACATCTGTCAGCTGTGACACGGCGATGACAACATCTTTAAAGAATTTAGCCACACGACCATTAGCATTCACTCACTGACACATCTTGAGCGACTATGATGCATTTTTCAATAACCAGCGTGATTTGTTCAGTCTTAATCGCGTAAAAGGCAACAAAACTGCTCCTCTCGTCACAGTCGACAATTCTACGCCAACTCGTAGACGGCAAGAAAGCGTCTTTGATATCCTTCAAAGTGAAAAGACCGCTATTCAAAGTCAAGTCAAAATTTCCTGCGCAAACATCCACACTCGGTTGAAAACAGCAGCACGTGTGCGCTTTCTGCCTGTGTACTGCAAAAATCCACACGACACGACCAGACACGACGCACTAGTACGCCTCGACTTGTTTGCCCACGCCTGATGGATGAAACTTGCTAGAGCCTGGAGCGACTACAGCGCCACTCACCGCCGCTGCTTGCGGCGGCGCCGCGCAACAGCGACGAGTTTGAAAACTATAAATGAAGTTCTATAAACGTTGCATACGATCGCCTTCACAGAACACGGAGGAAAAGCAACAGCGCCACCTGCATACTTGTGAGACTATTGTGGCCTCTGTGATGCCAAAAATAATAACCGGTACACTCGCACGCTAAAATTTTGTGCCCAGTTGCATCCAACTACGTATAGATGTTGCGAGACAAAATAACCATAGAACAATCTATATTTTACGCTATAGTTTAGCGCAGAAAGAAATTCTATCATGTAGTTTTACCTTTGAATTGCTTCCGCCGTCTGCAGCCAGCAAAAGCGTGGCCTTCGAGATCAGCTAACGTTATCCTTATCTAGCCGTCGCTGTGGCGTGATTTGAACGGTTTGGGCGGTCTCGAAGGTGTCTCGAAGCCAATCCATGAGGTTTCGCGATGCTGCCTACTTTTCCTACGCCATCACTTCGTTTTAAATAACTTTCTCATGTCGTGAACTTGAATTGTAGCCTCAGGAATTGTTGACACGAAATCGGAAGTACACATGTGCAGTGTGCGATGTTTCCGTGAGCGTTGTGGCTGTTTCAGTCGTAAAGTGTCAAATCCACGAGGGTTGATAGCTCGTGTGGCGCAGGTTACACCCGTATCGTGCGCATTTCCTTTCGTGTCGGTGTGTTGAATGTGAGCGGGTTGCGCACCTGTCGTCCGTGCCTTCTGTGTTTATCGGGCGGCTCGCGAAGATTCCTCCTAAAAAATCATGTCTCTGCAGCGTGCATGTGTCCTATGTGGTGTGTGGCAGAAATGTGCGGTGGTGTACGATGTGTTTGCAGCCGTATTGGTCGCTTATAGTCATTTGCTCTAGTGCCGTTTCTATGATGTAAGCCATACATGAACTGAAAAAATGTACTGTTTTTCATATAGACAAGTAGACATGATCTGTGTATATCCACTATGCAGTGGGGATGTGTTCGTTATTTTTACGCAGCTGGTATCATGGGGCTTGTGCCTATTCATGATGGCGACTGCTTAATGTTTCCACTTTTAGGGGCATGTGGCGAGCAAGCAGTCGCAAGGTCTTGTGCATTTGGTGCGGAAGAAGGGAATACTTTTATGCGTAACTTTGTCTACTACAGGTAAACCGTTGGAACAATGAGCATTTTCGTCATGTGAATGCTTCTGCCATTTAATTAATATAATTTGTAGCAGTTCTTATCTGTGGAGAAGCACAATAAACATAATTTAACATGGTGTTCCTTAGAAAATATTAATTACTGCACAACCGCTATACAGCTCCATACCTCACTCTATGATAAAGACGAGTGTTCAGTTGAAAATGAAAGTATCTTATAATTGCATGAACGTACACATGCGAAATGCTACAGCAGCCTGGCATCACATTATGTCAATATTGATGACATCCGACAACGTTCTGGGAACGTAGTGTTTTGTAACATTGGTACATTGATAGCATTTACACGTTAAATTGATGTTTACATCAGTGTTGCCCGGTCCGACGAGGCGGCGTAGCCAAAAGCTAGAGAAGTTGTAGCACAAATGTAGCCAAACACAAAAAAGTGCAAAAAAATTTCGTAGCCAAATATAGCCATTATTTGCAGTTTTATTTGTGTATACATTTTCACATTCGACTGCGGCAATCCTTTTTTTGCACAACCCGGTGTAACAAAATGTCCGTGCCGCCATTACGTTCGGCCCTTGACATCAACATCAGTGACATCATGCTTGCACAGAACACTTTTTTGTTGGGCCCGGAAGCTCTTAAGTTCCAGCAAATCGCTGCAGAGGGCGAAATCAGTGCTTTTATTTTATGACAGATAGTACTAAGTTATTATTTTCAGTTATTTACAGTTATTTACAGTAATAATATTAACAACAAACTCTGCTTTTTAGCTGTCGTGAACGCAAAATAATGTTTACCATCATCGATCTCCCACGTCATCTCTGCCCACGGAGTAAAAGTTCAGCTGTCCAGCAATATGCGACGTGCTCACGGCTTCTTTTTTTATGAGCTAAAACAAGTCTTTCGCACTATGATATCTCGTGTTATTTGTTTCATCGTCCTATCTTGTTTTCACTTTTTTTTAATTAGCTTGGCCCGGGTTAGCTGGTACATGATTTATACACTGTTCATTTACATCAACCTGGCCGCCATCTTAGGTCTCTAGCACGGCAAGAACGTGCGTTAAAATAAAGTGTCAGACAACAGATGCCACTCGCTCTCTGAATCAGTATAAGCGAAGCTTTAAATGATTACTGCGCAAAACGGCACACCAGTGTAAGTAGCGCGCAGTCGTTTTCGGCGACGAGCACGTCCCGAACATAACTCGCTCGAAATGGTAAAATCCGCGACAGCACGCAAAGAGCAAAGGTAAACAACAAATTGATAACAGTGTTTATGCTGTGAAAACCGGTTACTGTCAAAAAGCAAATCATGTTGATGTGCTAATAAAGATTTAGAATAGGGGCCCCCAACGTTTGGGGCCACAAAGAGCTTTGCGGGTGTTAGCGTTGGGTCATAAATACAAAAGATAACATCTTATGATAAGGGTAATTTAGATTTACGTGTTTAATTACAATTTAGAACTAATTCTATTAGCAGCAAGCAACTTGTTGCGGTTAGTTTTGAGTAACCAACTTTACGTACCTTCACGCAGCCAAGTCTATCCATGTTAGGCCTACGAGCCATGAATTCGGAATCAGCGGTGTCTAATGAATCAATCCTCATTACACATGTTAGTTGAGAGAAAGCGATAACCGCCATCACTTCTCCTAGCTTACTAACTTCACGCGTTACCACGAATTGAGCCCAGTTCGGTGCTAGGTTGGAGCCGTCGCTTCGATGGGCGCAGCCATGTTTGTTGACAAAAGCTTTTGGGGCATCTTTTAGGGCTCCTGCTAAATCGCTGAAATAGCGTGCCTGACGCAAAATCCAAGCACAGTCTGCGTCTTGCGCATGCGCAGTGGCTTCGACGCTATTTCTTTGGGGCCCCCAAAAGTTTGAGGCCCCTATTCTAAAACTCTCTAATAATTGCTGGGGTTTTACGTGCCAATACCACGATATGGCATGACGCAGCTAGTGGGGATGGATGGATGGATGAAGAACTTTATTAGTGTCCTTTAGGGGGCGTGCTAGCGCGCAGCGGGCCGCTCCCACGTCGGGACAGAAAGGCCGAGCCTCTCCGCCGCATCGCGGGCCCGTTGGACAGGCCATAACTGTTCTTCGAGGTTGGGGCTGAGTAGAACCGCATCCCAAATTGAAGAACTGTTGCTTTCATCGCCGCGTAACGCGGGACACCGCCAGAGCATGTGAGGTAAGCTCGCTAAGTCATTGCATAGTGCACATGCATTTGTTGTCTGAATTTCGGGGTACATTTTGTGGAGAAGTAGGAGGTTTGGGTATGCCCCCGTCTGTAGAAGCCTTAGTGTTAAAGCCTGAGGTCTATTGAGTTTACAATGCGGGAGGGGGTAGATCCTACGAGCCAAGTAAAAATGCTTAGTAATTTCGTTGTACGAGAGAGGAGAGTCCCGATAGTCAGTACCCCCAACGTCACGCTGCCCGGTACTCGTAGCTACGCGGTTGATAATCCCTCGCGCAGCATTGTGTGCCGACTCATTGAGGTTGGGCGGGGCACCCTCGATCTGTCCCATGTGGGCTGGAAACCAGATCACTGTGTGTGGCTTGATCTGCTTGCTTCCTAGTATCCTATAGGGCCAGCTCGGATATGGTTCCTTTGGCAAATGTCCAAACGGCTGATCTCGAGTCACTGTAGATTGATGTCCTCTTGTCGTCCAATAAGGTCATCGCTATTGCAGCCTGCTCTGCGGTCTCAGAGGACGTCGTCCGAATCGAGATTGCGTTCGTTACTTTACTTTCATGGTCTACGCTAACCGCAGTGAAGGCCTGTCCTTCGGCGTAGCGAGCTGAGTCTACAAAACTGTTCTCCGAAGCCCGTTCACGAGCCTTTTCCAGGAGGGCCTTCGCGCGCGCCCGACGTCTTCCCACGTTGTGTTCCGGATGGACGTTTCGTGGGATCGGGGAGACAGTGATGCGGTCCCGATGCTCTCGAGGGATGCTGCAGAACTTTGTTTTGACTACTGTGGGGGGAACGCCCAGCTCCTGCAGGATGTCTTCCAGCTTGTGTGGTAGATAGCCTGACGAACTGGGCCCTCTCCTGCGCTTCCGCCAATTCCTCGAGCGTGTTATGCATGCCGAGTTGAAGTAAGCTTTCCGTGTGTGTGTTTATATGGGGAGGCCGAGGGCTCTCTTGATTGCTTCCT